>NW_017306374.1:803374-817086 GCF_000935625.1 Nanorana parkeri
AAAAAAAAACCCAAAAAAAACATGACTGGACAATAAAACATAACTGTGTCAAAACTTTGCCAAGCCAGCAGGGGAAAAAAATGTTTTTTGTATCTGCACCATTGGCCTTGTTAGGACCAAAGTGAAACATATACTATACACTATAGGAAACTTTAATGTTTTCTTAAAAGTAAGTGGAGAACTCCTCATAGGTCAAGGACCCCAATCTCAGCAAGAGAAGGAAATACAAGTTCCTGAAGGGACATGGACATAACTGAGCAATGTACGTTGGTCAACAAGGACCCTTGAAGTCTTCACAAAGAGCACCTGTAATAAGGTGACAACGTAGAAACATAGTGATAGTTTGCAACCTTGTGTGAGAATGACTGGCACACAGGAACACTGAATGGAGGGAACAGAAATGTCCTCAACCTACTTACAACAAAAGAAAACAAAACAAAACATGTAACTGAGCATCATACGTCAGTCAGCAAGACACTTGTCTTCACAAAGAACACACGTGATAAGGTGACAACGCAGGAGCTAAGTTGATTCCTTTTATCTTTGTGAGATGAGAAAGAGGGACACATTATAACATGAAGTATGTAGGCAAACGTCACACCCCTAAGAGACCTCCAGTAACATGGTTCATGACTAGGGCCATGCCTAGCTTATTGGCTACTTGAAGTGGCCAGGGGAAGGGGGGAGAGGTATCCTGAGGTGTTAGGCGGGCGGAAGGCAGTGGCTGGCCGAGCTGTCAGCCGTGCAGGAGGTGGCAGGCGGACGAGATACCATCCCGGGGGTGGAGGGTGGGGAACTTGTACTGTAAGTCAGCCGTGCTGCCCCACCAATGTGATGCCGTCGGAGGTTACCGACTCGGGCTGTCTCATTAAGAGGACGTCCCTGACCATGGTGATTAATGTTCAAATAAGTATTGTTTTATATCAAAACTGTTTTATTTCATCACTACTTATCCTTTTCAAAATAACAAATGAAATAATCTAATGGCTAGAGAAAAGGTTTAGTGTGGTAAAGCACTTCTGATAGTTAAATAATGCATTTTTTAATGAGATCTATACATCAGGGCAGGAGGAGGAAAGAGGGACAGAGGGATGTGGTTCCAATAGAGGCACAGTCCTTCCAAATGAGAGACAGTTGGGAGCTATGTTTGTCACCCCAGAACAGGAAGTGCCTAAACCAGAAACCTCATGGCAGGATCACCAGATGTTATTTTAATAGAAGCAGCAGATTTGAAAATATTGAAGACAACTTTTGATATTATGCTAGCATGATAAAGCTTATAGAAGATTTTGGAAATATATTTACTTTAGAGGAGCTATAAAGTCCCAGCATATCCTCTCCTGGTATGACATCAGCATTGTAATAGGAATACATATTAGAGTTGTTTTTGATAATGCAATCAAAGCTTACTTGAAAAAAATCCCTTTTTTTTAATGGAATTAAAATATAGAAATACATATGTATTTTTAACTTTTGACCATAGATACCCTTAAAGTGAGCATGATCAAATCTACATGGAACGGAGGATGGAAGAATAAGGCAACCTTAACAAAGAAGCACCACTCATGCAGCTTGCAGTCATTGTAGAAGTACACAGTTCGATCGAATACGCATCTTGAGAAATGAGAGTCGATTGATGGAAAAAACCGACCACATACGGTACCTTGCTGGCCTTATTTCATTGATGCTATGGGTTTTTTTCCCCAAAAAAAAAAAAAAGAACTTCTCCTTTAAACCAGATCTGGAAAATAATCTGGGAATCTAAAAGAAGGATCATTCAGCGCTCACAGCTGTTTCTGTTCGTTCCTTTCTCTCTTGCAGAATACATGCCCCTTATAAAACCATTTTAAGGAATCTTAATGTGTGGCTCTGTGTGTATAATACAACACTTGTACGTCAATCTTATGTGTAATTAGCTAGGGGTATGAAATGACATTCCGGGCCCTGCGCTAATCAGTTAGTCTGGGCTTTACGGTCATTGCCTACCCCGCGATCAACAGGATGAATGGCGCTTTACATACACTCCCATGCTGTGTACTACAGCAAAGTCTATTATCTGTGCAAGCATGAAAATGCAAAATAAATATCACTCTGTAGGAATCAGCGATCTCTTAGCCAAAACCCCTTTCCAAATAAAAACACTGGATGTGTGACAGACAGATATAATGTAGCAACGCTAAAGAGATTTGAAGACACTAATCACCTCAAATTAGCCTAAGCCAAACAAAAGCTATATGATGCCAAATATTTAGCAAGACGTGGGGACAGCAGCAAATTAAACTGCGTGTGCATTTTTTTTTTTAGCATCTAAAAATCACTCTGTCATTAATTTGCAAGTGTGAAAACTAAATCCCAACTTACTGTAGTATGGCTACGTGTTTCTTAAAGGGAACATGCAGCGGCATGCTGCACATATTTTCTTTATTTTCTATGCTCAATAAACAATAAATTAAAAAAATAAATCTTTTTTCAGTCCAATAAATATTATTTTTACTTGACTGAAATAAAAAGAGACATGATATTTTTTCAAATTTTATGTTTTAGTCCAACCATAATAAATATGAAACTAAGAAAATATTTAAATAGAAAAATATAATATAAGAAACTTTAACCTCCCTGGCGGTATGATTATGTCAGGAATTTTGTACCAAAAGCGAAAAAAAAATATTGAAGTTGTAGTTTTGCTTTTTTCCTTTCTTACTGGATGGTTCCTTTCAAAGTTTCAGTGAGACAAAACAGCACTTGCAGACAGGCAGTTACTTTTGTGCTGTCTCTTGAGATTTCCTACAGTGCTCTGGGATTCCTTTGTCATGTATTATATTATTATTTGTAAACAAATATTGAAAACTTAGCAACAAAAATAAAAATAAAATAGTATAAAAGTTCATAAATGTATAGAAATGTAAAGAAAGTTGAAGTTGTAGTTTAGCTCTAAAGGAGAACTATGGGGTTAAGGCTTTTCCCCATAGTTCTCCTTAGGGTAATGGGAGGACACAAACTAATGTCCTCCCGTCACCCTAGGCTCAGTATACAGCTCGCAGTATACTGAGACGCCGCAGCTGAAGCGGATCCCGACAATTGTGCCGGGATCCGCCCAGCTGCGTGACTGACAGCTGGCTCTGTCTATCTAGAGGCAGAGCCAGCTGTCGAGAAATATATATATCAAAGCGCTAAAGGTATAAATAATATGAAACTTAGTGCAACCAGGTGATATAGTGAAATTAGGGTTTAGGCGGTCTAGCCCAAAACCAAGTGATATATCTTACATAGGATCATAAAAGAAAAAATGTAATTAATAATTCAATTGTACTGTGGAAAACCAGATAATAATTGGGACAATAAAAGAATTCAACCACTGTGTAAAAACATCAAATTATAACAATATATGAGACGATCCACGCAAAAAAATATATTATAAAAAACGTTGAAATAAAGTGTTCAGTGAAAAATAAACGTAAAAAACGTGTGCAAAAGAAATTGTTGATGATATATATTGTTGATGATATATATTTCTTAGCGGTGGTCCGACAGCCCCTCTTGGGTGGGTACTCACCAAATGGAGCTGGATCGAAGGCTTTTAGTAAGTGACACTTGAGCCTGCAATCGTGCTTTCAAACTTGGACCCAGTTGTTTCCACTCTAAGTCCCTGCAAGGTGAGTGTTTGATTTTTCTCCCTTGTAGCGCTGGCTGTATCCAAGAAGAAAGACGGATCGTCTCAGGCGCAGTGTCAGCGAAACTCCTTGCCGTGGTCCCGCAATATTTCAAGAATGAAAAAAGGAGAGAGCCCTCATAGTGTAGCGAGCAAAAACATATAGCTTTATTACAAGTAGTAATTTACACAGGCAAAAAGAGCCAGCTGTACCCGCCCCCTCCCCCATCTGTTCCGCCAGTCAGCGCTGGCGGATCAGAGCGGGGAGGTGGGAATCAAGCCCCTCCCCTGTCACGGCAGAGAGCCGTGACAGGATCGAGAGGTGAGCGAACGCTGGTATGTGTTCGCTCACCTCCCGATCTACTGAGCTGACCTGTGACAGTCTCATTGTCACAGGTCGGCTAGAACTATGAGGTGAGTGAAAAGCACTCACCTCATAGTTCTCCTTTAAAGCCCTTCTCAGAGGAGTTATCCCTTTCTTGCTTGATGCTTTCTTTCAAGGTTTTAGTCAAACAAAATAGCTCTTCCAGGCAGGCAGCTACTGTTGTGTTGTCCCTTGAGCTATGCTATAGAGCGCTGGGATTCCTTTTTCATGTATTATATGTTTCTTTGTAAACAAATATTGAAAACGTAGCAAAAATAAATAAACAAAACATCAGTTTATAACAACATAAACTGAAAAAAGTCAAAGAAAATTGAAGATGTAGTTTTGCTTTTAAAGTCCATCTTTGGGCAAAGCTCTCGCCCTCTTCCATCACTCTCTTACATCCATCTCTCACTCCTTCAAGAGTCATTACATAAATAATTTTTGTACTCAACAAGTTCCACCATCCGTGTCCCTCAATAGAGTTGCTTCCAGGCGTAATGACCGCTGGATCCAGCTGCAGTCTGTGCCTGCATTGACCAGCCACCTCGTTGAAATGTAATTGCCCTGCTCATTAAGCAGGGATGTCAATCACATTTCCTGACACACAGATGACCACTTGAGTGAGTATTTATAAGTCCATATATAAATAAAGTAAAATATGAAACAGCCAGCGGTAAAGTAAATATATGTAAGTAACTTATAAATACTATACGGGACCTGACTACACAATTTTATTTTAACTTTTAAATAGCGTAAAGAAGAGTTAGAGTTAAAGAAGTGTTAAACTCTCAAACATTATTTCAGTGATGAATCCAGTTAAAAAAAATATTTCTTTATATTTTTCCCAAGCACTTACAGTCATCATGTTTCAAAGCAGCTTCAACTCTCTCAGAACAGTATCCCTCAACTTCCTGTCCCATACAAGATCACAAGAGACAAAGTACAGCATCCTGCAGCTTTCCATCTACTAGCTTGGAGAAGGGAGGAGGGTGGAAGGAAGTGTGTTTTTCACAGGATTACCAGGAAATAAAGGGGATCAAAGTCTGAGAAGGGAAACTAATGCAGCCACCATATCAAATGACTGGTAAGCTGCAATATATAAACATTTTTGCTCTAGGGCTTAGATGTACTTTAATGTGATATTAAAGTCAAAAGAGATTTAAGCTATTTTGAATGCTGATGAAATCACTTGATCCTTGATGTTTCAAAGTTTTAGTTTCCTGCAAAATCAGCTGGTCCCCTTGAGCACTGGCCCTGATATACTGTTTTAGGGTGTCTCCTTCCCCTTGCAGGGTCCTATGGAGCCACCCTTAGGTGTGCTAGCAAGCTGTGTGTGTCTCCAAAAATACACAGGCACAGCAACACATGCCAATCTCTGCTCTTTGCTCTCAGGGCCAGATTAAGAGCATCATGGGCCTTGTGCTGTTGGTCGGTTGGAAGGGAAGCAGCAGAGGCAGTGTTCTATAATTTTTCTGTAACTCATAAGAATATTGGACTGTTTCACTTCCAGTGACGCGGTCTCAGCTGTTGCAGGCATGCTAGGCTCAATGTCTGTGGGCCCTTGTTTTGTAATTTTTCTTGATCCATAAAATTTCTCCTTGTCCAACGGGCTGGCCCCGGTTTTCAGCAGCAGGATTTCAGACACCACCAGAGGCTTGTAGTTTTCCTCGACTGCGTCACTTCCAGGTGCGTCAGAAAAACAGCTGATTCGGATGACGCAGCTGCACCAGAAGTGACGTGGTTGAAACATTTTATGGAAAAAAATTATAGAACAAGGAAACATGCACGTTAAGCCTAGCACGCCTCCAACGGGTGAGACCATGTCATTGGAAGTGACGTGGTCCAGCATTCTTATGAGGTCCAGAAAAACTAAAAGAAAAGTGGCTCTCAAATTATGCAGCTGCTCACTCCTCGTTAGGGCCCATTGAGGCCCCAGTGAGCGGCTGACTAATATGCCTGATTAGACAGTCGTCGCGCCTCTGCCTAATTGTGTTCAGGCCTGCCGACCCAGATTGTCATTGGGCATAGCGAGGTGATACAGGCCGGCTGGAACTATTTTCAATGGTGGGCCTGGAGCTGGAGCTCCAGTAGACCCTATATCAGTCCGTTCCTGCCTGCTCTCCCCTCTCCTCCTTCTCTTCTTCCTTTTCTTAGCTAGTAGATGAACAACTGCTGTACACTGCTCTCCCTTGTGATCTTGTAGTGGACAGGAAGTTCAGGGAAGCTGAGCTGACCAAGTCGACACTGTTCAGAAACAAGATGTCTCTAAGTGTTTGGACAAAAATCTAAAGACATACTTTGATGGGCAATGTATATTTGTTTCTGGATTCATTATTAAAAAAAACTTTGAGAGTTTAATACTACTTTAAGTAAGGAAAAAAGACTTGATGCCCCTGTGTTTTGTGAGTCTCTTATGATGCATCAACACCTTTTTTAAATATACAAAATATAAGAAACAAAATACATAGATAAATATAACAAGGGGACATCAAAATTTTTATCCCTGAACTTTGAAGGACGAAGGGCTTACACCTAACACCATAGCACAATGATTCCATTATGGTTTCAATCATAGGTACATTACATGGGTGTCGGTGCCCGAACTGTGCAATCATTACCCTTGGCCCTCTTACGCCTTAGAGCCCTGGGCCTTTATCCGGCAGATATTCAATCACATATTTCTAAACAATGCTGCATAAAACTCAGTATTTTTTTTGTTACATTTCAACCTAAGAGTTCCTGCTAAATTGCACTGTTAGTTGGAAAAATATACAAACTCAAATTGAGCATCAGAGTACAAAATCCATTAAGCAATTCTGACAGATGCAAACCAGGTACAGAAGGGAGCCCATTATGAAACATTGCCCCAGAAATATAGCCATAGACGCATAACTGGAGAAATGTGAACCGAGGCAAAAAGAAATGAGCACCTTTCTTCGTAATTGTCAGATGTCCTCATTTTCATGGACAGTCCCTGGTTTTACTGATCAGTCCCTGGTATTTTCTGACCTTTGATATGCCCCTTTTTAAAAAATATTTGTAAAATGCATGCTATATTATTTGGGCAATATCACATACTACAGCAAACATTTCTTTCCAGCATATATACTGACATCTACATATTGCAAAACTGAAACGCCAATAAATAATGTTTTTTTTTAAACTTTGCAGTAGAAAGGGGAAGCTTTAAAGCCTGTGTCAAGTTTTATTGCTCTGTGTTTCTCCATTTGGAGATTTTGCCACACTGCCTGTTCCAGAGTTTCAACATGTACAGTAGTTTGACAATTGCCTTAACCCTGTCGCTGCCAAGGTGTTTTTTGCACACATGTTACAATTCACATTTTAGGCCTGAAGATTACTTAAAATCCCCAAGAGTTATATATTTCCTGAAAGCACAGAACCTGTAGAATGGAATAGTGGCAGTTACAAATTTTTATGTCACATGATATTAGTGCAACTCTTTATCAAAACCAAAACGGCCTTTTTTGCCAATGCCTTTTTTGCGTTTTTGCACACATTTGCATCCACATTTGAGGCCTAAAAAATTACTTAAAACCCCCCAAAGTTATATATTTCCTAAAAGCACAGACCCTGTAGAATAAAATAGATACAAATTTGTATGCTGCATGATAATAGCGCAACTCTTTATTAAACCCAAAATCTCAGTTAAAATTACACTTAAAAGAGCACTATGGGGTAAGTGTTTTTTTCCCATAGTTCTCTTTAGGGTCACGGGAGCACATGTACTAACCTCCTCCCGTGACTCAAAGCTCAGTATATCGCGGGCTATTGCCCACGATATACTGAGAACGCCGCAGCCGGGACAGATCCCGACAATACTGTCGTGTTCCACCCAGCTGTGTGAGTGACAGATAGGCAGAGTCAGGGTCATTAGATAGGCAGAGCCAGCTGTGCCCGCCCCCTCCCCCGTTCGTTCCTCCACTCAGTGCTGGAGGATCGGAGAGGGGAGGGGGGAATCCCTGCAGGGAGCCATGACTGACAGTCACCACCCTCTGCAGGGAGACAATTGGGAAGTGAGCGGATTGGCTGCATGTTTCTGCTCACTTCCCGATCAATAGAGCTGACCTGTGACAGCTTCTTTGTCGCAGGTCGGCTCTAACTATGAGGATGAGTGGAAATCACTCACCTCATAGTTCTCCTTTGTGCTGCACCATGGCAAATTTTGATAAAACGTCAAGCTAAGATGGAACCATCCTCAGCCGATTGAATGATAGGAGAGTTTAGTTCCACTTTAAGTCAGGGCTTAGAACTGAACTCTGGGATTATTGTTGAACTCAGGCCCCAGTAATAAAATGAAGCTAGTTTAAGAGTGTCACACAAAAGAGGAAAAAGTAGTAAAGATAATAACATCTAGTGGTGTCTGCTCTTAGTACGGCTCCGTCTTTTTAAAAGTTTAAAATGGCTGGCAGGTTCACTCGAAGGTGTTGAGAAAAGCTACCAAGAAAACCACTTTTGCTCTCCCTGGTTGCTGGGGGTTAATATAGGATATCCTTCTCTACCACTACAGATGCTGCAAGGTCAGAAGGATGGATTTTGCCTTTGTACTAAAAGCTGAATCTGAATGCTTAATGGCTTTATGTGGTTTTTTTATATTAATAATAGCATATTTATGTCTACAATTGACACTCATCACAAAGGACACAAGCAGGTGCTTCTACTTCCTTATACAGGGGTCATTGTTCAATGATTTCAATTTTAGATAGCGGTTGAAGTTGTCTCCCCGAATCCATTAAATCTATTAAAAAAAAGAATAAAAAAATATATTCTATATCTATTTTAAAAACAATTTTGGCATTCAGAGATTTCTAAAAAAAAAAACAAATATTAGAAAAGTTGAGTGCAAATAACATTTTTACTGCTTCAAGAATGACTATAAGAACACACACTAGATGAGAATAAATATTTATGAATTATTTTTCATGATCAGGCGACCCTCCAGAAAGTAATTTGCACAGCACTCGAGTGATCTAATTGATGGCAATAATTGCGATGATGAACCGTGATATACAAGGCCTCCTTGTTTGTATGAAAATGCTGGTCCTTGGTTTAACATCACCAAGTGGTTGTTTTAGGCTCCTTGTCATGAAACAAAAGACCACGGACGATAGGGTAACTTTGTTGACCGGCGCATTGTGGAACTTATGTGTTTGCAAGGAATATGACCACCTGATTTCAATAGGTGTTTGCTGGTTGGTCGAGGCGTCGTACAATTGAAGCAGAAGAGGCTTCTCCTGTGGTTCTCACCTTTTGTGGTTGCTGCACTGAATGCTTTCGAAAGACAAGGTTTCTTTCACCCTAGTTGAGGTCTGGTATAATTTCCCTCCTGAATGGGCTCTTGTGATAAGGAAAAAAACTGGGAGGTTTGAGATAGGATGGTATGCAATACTCCCCATAATTGCAGAGTCCTTCAACAGAACACAGCTGCTCCTAACACTTTGCTTTATAACGGGACAATGGAGTGTTACAATGGTTTTTTTTGGTGGAAAGCTAGATGGGCACAGAGCTCGATGTAGACACTAGAGATGGAGATGTCAGTCAAGTGATGGTCTCCTTGGTGGAGTTCAAGTGCTGAAATCGTAAGTGGCTGAGAACCAGGACCCAAACCTTAGTTTGAAAGGCTTTGCTGGCAAATGAGATAAGGTTCGTCATAGATCAATCCTGCCTATAGAATTTACTTTTGTGCCTAATGTATCAGACCACCTATAGCAGCTGCGTTTCAATACTATGAAAAGAGGGGGCTTGGCTGGCAAAACGCTCTCCAAAGCATAGTTAATGAGAGGTAATTTATCCAAAGACAAAAAAAGGAAATAGATGAGAAAAGAAGGGCAGTGCCCTTGAAAGTACCCAACATTTTTATAAGAGCAGTTTACTAATGCTATTTTAATCATTTTGTGAACACCGTACTTTAATTTTACTGCCGTTCATACGGGCAGGAGGTCATTATCAGAGAGAAGGGACCTGAGAGCCCGTGACCTCAGCATGAAGCGGCCATATTGTACAGCTGAGTATAAGCTTTGTATACACATTTATTCTGCAGACTAGTTAATGCCTTACCAGGAACAAAAAGATCAAAAAATATATTATATCTATATTGGAGTTTGAAACTACCTATTTGCAGGGTGAATATACAGAGGACCCTCATTAGTGGGAATATGTATTGCAAAAGAGTCGTAATCATCTATCAAAAATCCTTAATGGGCCTCTTGGCTCTACAACCTCCATCTTTAAAGAAGATTTATACCCAGTCACTAAAATCTCATACAGTAATACCTCTTGTTCATTAACGTTTCTGTTCGCAAACAATTCGGTTGGTGAACAGAAAGTTAGTCAAAATTTGCTTCTGTTCGCGAACTCCACATCGAGTGACGAACACGACTGCGGCCATCTTCCCCGCAGACAGACCTGTGCGCACTTGCTGTGAAGCTTTTTTTTGTGTGCTTTGTAGCACATACAGTATTTGATTTGGTTCACGACCAAATCGGTTTGCGACCAGAATCATGGAATGAATTAAGTACCTCTGTATATTGTAAGTCTTAACATATAACTGTAATTTCAAAAGTTGTTTTTAATCTTTTTAAATCTGCCGTTTTTATTAAAATAATGGTGATCCTACTATGGAGGTCCTAGTTTAGGCACTTCCTTTTTTTGTTAGCCTGTTACATATTCCCCTGGAGGAGACTATAGGCAGCCTTGCATACACACATTGCACAGGCACGGTCCACCACTGTCACTAACGGGAAGCCAGTTTAGAGCAATGATGTGCGGCCGATGCTGGAGCAAGTGGAGAACAAACAACATGGAGGCTATGTTAATTCCATGCCTGGACCAGATCTGGAGCAGTTTTTGCCGAGTTCCAGTGCGTTCCGATGTAGGGTTTTTTTTTTTTACCTTAAAATTGGCTTTCAGGTGCAGTTCAGTGTGTTTGAATGCGTTTTATGCGTTTACTTGCGTTCCAGAACAAATAGTGCATGCAGCATTTTTTTTCCCCGTACCGGAACGGACTGCACTGGTGTGAACAGAGCCCAGATATACCATAGGAATACATTGGGATGCATTTTAGGTATGGAAAAGCTGTTCTGGTCTGGACTTGATCTGGACATGGTGTGAACAAGAAATACATTGGGATGCATTTCAGGTGCGGAGAAGCTGTTCTGGTCTGGACATGATCTGGACATGGTGTGAACAAGCCTGGAGAACAGAACGCACTAGTGACGTAGGGGGCAGTAAATCATGCCACTGAGAGTAACAGGTGGAAAAGAAAACTGACACTCCCAGAAGTGTTGAATTCTGAAGATTCTTCAGGCAGCTGTTTCTCTTCAATACAGCATTAATTTGTGGCACAGGTGAGGTAAATATTACCTCCAATAATTTTCTTTGTAGGGGACATCTACTTTTACATTTTTATTTAAACCACATAAATGCTGTAATTGTCTTATTTTTTGCGATCGAAAGCAGGTTAAAAGCAAATAAACTCACAAGAAAATAGAATATCATCAGAACTTACATCATAAAAGTCAAAGGTATGTGGTAACCAATGGAATTGCTTATACATTGTAATAAAGGTTGTGCAGGTGGATATTACTGGTGTTTATGTAAAGAAGGGAAACCTCAACAGTGGTCATGTGGTGGCAGTATATTATCCCAGTTTGGATACCACACTCAATTGAACTTTATGTTTGGAGGTACAGGATATCAGCTAAGAAGGCGCTTTTCCTGCTGGTGTAGTGTACAAAGTCATATTTTAAAGTAACTCTAAACTCTTGAAATGCATTCAAGTTCCCTAACTATACCCTACAAAACTGGACTTTATTTGTGTATCACTCGGCTGTAGATCCTCAAATCATCTCTGAATTGCTGCTGACACTGTCCTTCCTTCTGGAGGGTGGTTACTTTTATTCCCCATGGTTCCTGTGTGTGTTTAGTTAGTTAAGGCATTTTTAAGATTCATCTCCTGAGTTTGTCAATTTATTTAAAAAAATCTATTTATTGTGCTGTATTGTGCCTACTTGATATTAATTTGTGAATGTGCATTAATTACATGAGATCTCTCTCTCTCTCTCTCTCTCTCTTTTTTTAATAACTTAAAATAACAAAAACAATCATATACCGAACTGCCCAGTTATAGTGTGCTAGGGACAAATGTACACAGCAAATATAACTTTTTAAACAGATTGGAGAGAGAAACACGTTTGTATTAGATATAAAAAGTATAGTTATAGGTGTGATGTCAACTCGACAATAGGCTCTGATGTATTATTTTATTTTTACATTCACTGTGTTGTCTTTATAATCAAATTGAACATAGAAGATTGAATGTGCGCCCTCTGGTGACTTTATGTCAAGCAAGACAGAAAATCCATCAAGCAGCCAGCTAACTGGAGGCTTTATTGCTTGCCAAGCCATGTGTAGCCCAATGACACATCTGAATGAACAAGGAGGTACTACATCACTTTTGAGAAAAACTCGGATACAGAATAAGACACAGGGCTTGTCTAGATTGTGTGTAGTCTGGTCTCAATGGGATTTACCAACACAGCCATTTCCAGCCACTGGCAGAGTTTTGTAAAAGAAAATGGGAAAGCTCTGGTGACCTATTAGACATCAATAGGAACCTACATGTACATAATAAGTATAGACAGCTCTCCTGATGAACTTACACATAAACAAGTTTTTTTTTTTTTAAAGTAACACATATTGATAATATAAAAAAAACAACAAACTATTTAATTTAACTAGAGGCACTAAGCATTACCTGCAGGAGTGTAACTAGAAATCACAGGGCCCCATAGCAAAATTTTGTATGGTGCCCTGTGATTTCTAGTTATGCCCTTGCAGAGCCCACCTGAGATCCCACACAGCCCACCTGAGAATGACCCTGCAGAGCCCGCCATAGACTCTCAGGTGGGCTGCACACCTCTTACCTGTCAGCCCCGATCGGCTGTCCGCCTCCATGGTCCTCCTCACACCCACCAGTGACAGCCAGCAGACTATAATGCTACAGCGACCCAGGCGGCCCGCACGGCATCAGGGAGATGTCCTGGCCGGCCGCCCTGGGCCCCATCGCGACCATCTGGGTCCCTATGGTGATTGTTATGCCACTGATTATCTGCATGTGTTGCCTTGAGTTAGTGTCAGCTTATGACCACCAGCCCACATACTATTTCAGAGGTACGTGAGTTCCAGCAACCTTGCGTAGAGGGTTCATTGTCCCAATTATTACCTTGGAGCTGGGGAGACAGAGGATGACCTCTACCACTGGAGGCTGTGCAGAAACATAAAACGGAACTCCAGTTTTGTATAAATAAAAGCAAATTCTTTACACTAAATATAAATTAAAAAAATAGCTTTTGCTGCAATATTCACCTTTAAGCTGTCACTGCCCTACACAGAAACTCGGCTCTGCCACTATACTGTATTTCTCTGGTCTTTCAGGATGAATGATGGTCAGCATCAGCCTGTGCAACCAGTACAACCAGTACAACCCACTTCTTCTAAGCCCAGGCTGTCATTGACCTGCCATGTGTCAACATGCCAGCCTGGGATCATAGTACAACTATACTGAATGGCACTCACAGGTATTTTGTGACTGTTGTCTGGACCAAAATTGGAAGTATTCGTTATGTCACCAGACCAGCCAAAAGACTTGTGGAAAAAATGGAATATAGAGTATATATA
>NW_017306374.1:817101-825302 GCF_000935625.1 Nanorana parkeri
GGGGGGGGTCTCAGAGTATGCTGAAACTAAAGTTCTGATTTAACGTAAACCAGTGCTATGCTCATGCAAAACAACAGGTTACATTTATAGTCAACTTTGACAGACCTTACCTTAGGTTCTTCTGCTATTCTGTTTGCTACTAAGAGCAAAGAAACCCTGTGTAAGCTCCAAGATGATCCTAGTTGGAAGTTACACAAGAATGAGGACTCTTTCTGAGCCCCTATGTGATAACACTGATGCAAGAGCGGCAAATTACCAAGCACCAGCACAGTTTTGTGAAAGAAATTGAGTCACATGCTCCTTATATGGGGAAGTACCAGGGGAGTGAAGGAAGGATAAGTATAAGCAGGGCTGTCCCTAGAATAAGGCAGCCTGAGGTGGTTGCCTCAAGAGCAGCATCTCATTGGGTCACATGGGGGGTGGCAGCAGGTGTGCCTACCACCCCCTTCCTGGTAGAGTTCTACGCAACCTGTGACACTCTGTCCAGGGTCCAGTCCAGCTCACTGACCTCACTGGTTGCCAGGAGCTGAGCTGGTGGGACACTCCTGGCAATCAGTGACATCAGTGAGCTGGGTGGCGAGGCCGTAACTTGCATTCGCCGCAACCCCCAAAGTAGCGGGCATCCACCGCAAGTAGCTTTCACCCCCATACCCTGTCCCTCCCTCCACCTGGAAATGAGCATTCATCGCCAGTACCCCCTTCCCCCCGGCCTCAGATGGCGCATAGTGTATGGACACCCCTGAGTCTAAGTATAGGCAAAGGACAGGTTGACTTCAAGGCTCTATCTTTTTTTAATGGACAAGCCCTTTAGAAAAACCAAAGAGGCAGTGCACATAATCAATTGGACAGAAACAAACCTATATTTGCTTTGTAAACATACGTTGCATATTTATTTTGCTATTACAGGACATCGAACAGACTGTATCAATGTACTGTAACTGTTGCGTTTACTAATTTAGTTTTACTTTTCCTGTCATGTCATTAATAGATTGTGTGGCCAACCGGTTAACTAATGATCATCACCCTAACATGTCTTCCTTTGTTAGTACAATAACGGCTCCAATTTGTCCCAATAAATCACTGTGAAAAGGTTGCTTCATCTTCCATCCATCAAGTCGTTTAAGTCAACAAACCATTAATTAAGAACATAAACGCTCTGAAATCGGCCCGCGCTGTCAATCGCTGCTTCTACTGACTAGGTGAAACATTGGCCGGCGACCAGAGTTGAGGCTTGACATTGGCATGGGCCTAAAATAAAAAAGCCTGGAGCAGATTAGGCCAGACTTGATGTGATGTCATCGCCAATCTGCCTCAGTTTATTAACTTTCAGAAAATGTTAGGGAAATACGAGGAATAATTAATACTTGTTTAAAGTCTTCGGTGTGTCTGGGCCAGCGCAGTGTTTTGTTTAACTGAAAAGCTGACGTTTTCACTCAACGCATTCATGTCTAAACAGAGCAAAAGAACGAATAGGCCGTCACTTATCTCAAACACACCACGTCGTGGAATGTGTTGTATGTAAGCTTGGCTTTCTTGCATGGTCGGGACTTATTCCTTTTCATCCTGGTGTTATGTCTGCTTAGGAAAACATACAAGACGTTTTTGCTTTCTTTTCAGAGAAATGTTGGCCTTAAACATGTTGTTAGGTATTTATTCCATTTTTACTGAGGGTGAAAAACGACGTGCTGGAGAAATCTGATGGTGGGGCAGAACAATTGACAGAAGAGTTATGGGCAGTAAAAGCTGGCACTGAGGAGGAAACCCAAAGAATATTGGTATGTGCAGCCAGAGGTATTGCTGTGGTCCTAAAAGATTTAGGGCCGCAATGGGCATCAAGATTAAAAGCTAAACTCCAGACAAAAAGCTAAATAACTAGATTAACTACATACACTCTGTGAGAGTTCAAGAAACTTTTGGACGATTTCTTAAGGGACCGTAATATACAGGGGTACGGGTACTCCTAGAATGAGATCCTAATGGGTTGGACTTGATGGACTAATGTCTTTATTCAACCTCAAATACTATGTAACTATGTAACTATGGAGTTGTTTTACCTGTCAAATTATGTACATTTCTGTCCATTCAGTACTGAGATTTACACAGCTCTACAACACAACACAGCCCTGTCTGGCAGAGAAAGAGACCTGATGTTACTCTGTTGCAGTTCAGTAACACGGACAGGTATTGGTTGTGACTGGAAAGTGTGTGTCACGTACCTCAGTGGAGACCGATAGTCAAGGAGGCTTCCCTTGCAGCTCGTGTCCCTCAACCCTGAGGATGGGAACAGAGGAGGAGTGACAGCGAGCTGCACGAGTGCCAAGGATGTAGTAGACACTTGTGCCAAGTAGAAAGTCCAGAATCTGGAACGGAAGCAGGTCAGGCAGAGCCAAGGTCAAGCCGGGCGGGCAGCAGGCTCCTTGAAGACAGGAGTGAGATCCAAATGGAAGCCAAGGGCCAAACCCAGCCGAGCAGTGAAGTACCAAAACAGGAAGCAGAAGGAAGTCCAATGAACAGGCCAAGGTCAGGAGGCAGGCAGCAATCAAGAATGGTCAAAGGGAATCCGGGTCAAACACAGGAAGCAAGTCAATAAGGCAGAAGCAAGGAACACTGGGAACTAGCTGAAGATCATCCAGCAACTAAGGATATGGCAGGCTGGTTTATATAGGCCAATCCATTAGCAGGAGAAGTGTCACTTCCTGTGGGCCTTACGTGTGCATGTTTTCATGCGGGCGTCCATTGCGCGCGCATGCACACTAAAGCACGTTTTCCAGTTACTCAGGAAACGGGGCCATGCGTCTGCGCAGAGGTGGTTGGTGCCTTACAGTGTGTTAGGGAACCAAGAAACCAGACAGAAACCTAAGTGCAGGTTACAAATAAAAGGAGTTTATTGAGAAAAACAATGAACAAAAATGGCCAAAAGCAATGGAGGTAGTCCAGAACGTAGTCGATACCAAGTTAGAGGTCAGATGCCAAAGCGGGTAGTCAGTTGAACTAGGTCAGGGAACTCTGAGAGCAGAATGAACAGAAACAATAGCCGGAGTCAGGAACCAGGAGATCAGTCAACCAGAGCCAAGGTCATACACGGAGAACAGGAACAACTGCAGAGCATTTGGTAGATCTAAACACACGCAAGGGCTGAGACTGAATGGACAAGCTGAAGGGTAAAGAGTGAACTGGTGTTTCCATCATCACTCTGAAACAAGAATTTTGTGAGGAGTTTGCAGTAGTTGCAGAATAATGATGTTTACTGGTTTGGTCATAAGAGGGCACCAAAGAGGAACAGTGACAAACATACAGCAAAACAAGCCAGACCAAAGATCTCATCTGCCTGTCACTCTGCCCTCTCTTCCTGTCAGCATGTTTCTTGCTAGCACATGAGCACTACAACACAACTAACTGGCTGTGCATGCTGCTTCTCCCTCTCCAAGTTTGAGCTCTGCTGTACATGGTTAATAAAAGGCAAACATTATGGGAAATTCAGGCACTTACACTGCTTTAATTTATTTACATGCATATCATATTGATGAATACAGAGCAGCATTAACTTTTGCTTGCACGAGCAAGTAACTAAACTCAAGTCAGTTCCTGACTAGCAAGGCGCCACCTAATGAGTTCCTAAAAACAAACTCTTGTACCTTTTTTGTATCATCAGTCAGCCTTTTCAACCATCAGCAAGTTCTCACAGCAGAGAGAGAGAGAGAGATCCTTGAGCATCAGTCAGCTCACATATAAAAGCGCCTGTGAACCACTGAGACTAATAATGAGATCTGCCTACCACGTAAGATATGGACCTAGGAATGAAGGTGTATACTACCCAAAGCTCCACAAAGCCTCTGGGCTCCCGGACCCAAACAGAACTTATTTTCTAAGTTCTAACATTCTGAGAAAACAAGCTTGTTTTCTCCATAACAGACGTATATTCCGGAGCCCCTCACAATGGGGTTGATATACTAAAGGCAAATAGACTGTTCACTTTGCAAGGGAAATTGCATTTTGCAGGGGAAAGTTTCCCCTTACTTTAATGAACATGGTGAAGCTTTGTTGACTTTCAACACCCAATCATGTTAAATTTACTTTGTACTTGATTGGGTATTCTTTGCAAAGTTAAATTTCACCACGTTCACCAAGCTCAAGTATTTGAGGTTGATATGCATGTAAAGGTGAAGCTTCCCCTGCAAAGTGCAAATTCCCATGCAAAGTAAATGGCATATTTGCCTTTAGTAAATCAGCTTCAATTACTGTGAAAGGTTGCTAGTGCCACTATGTATGCCACACATTTACAGCTTGCCCTTTGTCAACTGTATTATATGGGTGGCATGCTTCAGTGTCTATAGAGAAGGAAGAGAACTTAAGCTGGCCATACACCTATAGATGATCTGCAGATTTTCTGTGGTAAAATGGAAAAAGTGAAACAGATTCCTCCATCTACTATACACTGTGTGGATGGAGGAATCTCCCACTGGGCCAAGCTTCAGTATCTTGCTAGTCGGCCCCACTGGCTCTCAAAACACCTGAACAATGCCTGCATCCAATCAGATTGTTCTGGTATTTTGAGAGCCAGCAGGGCCGACTAGCAAGATTCTGAAGCTTGGCCCAGTGGGAGATTCCTCCAGCCACACAGTTTATAGTAGATGGAGGAATTTGCAGAAAATCTATAGGTGTATGGCCAGCTTTACTGCTTTGTTTTTGTGTGCCGTGATGCAACTTCTTCAATGTCCCTGAGTAGGGGAAATGTTTTAGACATTTCATATAATATTATTATCAAATCCAGATCTCTAGTGGGACTGGACTGGCTGAAAGTGTGAAGTGTATGTCAAGCCACACTGTTGTTTCTAGTTTTTGGACAAAGTTGGGGAAAGGTTTAAACCCCTGTAAGGTTTTTAATGATATCAAGGGCTCCATTAGAAAGATTTAATCTCACTTCCTGTCCTGCTTCACCAGGCACAAAATGAGGGAAAATCTGCAATGGGGACATAGGCAGGACAGGAATATAACAGGGGCTCTAGCCTTCCTATACTCTACAAATAAAAATAATTGGTGTTGTGTAGAGTTTTTCTCACTTCCTGTCTGGTAAAACTCAACAGGACAGGATGTAAGGGTAAATTTCTCTAACGTAGGCCAGGATGGCACTAACACCCCTCTATGCAAAACTAAGAAAAAAAGTTTTGGCTGGACACAAACTTTAATAGTTTGGCATTCTCTAAACCACAAATTGAAATGAAAGCATGGCAAGCTGATTATACGAAAAACCTAAAAAGGTAATCCAACTCTACACAAGTTACACTCTTCATGTACTATACAGAACAGCTTAGGCAAGACTAGCAGCTGCACAGCTAGGCTCCTCTAAAGATTCATTGTCCTGTCATGTGGCAGATCTATATTTCATTAGCATTGTTACTTTGTTATCCAATGTTTATTGAATCCCCATTAGCTCTGTTAGTAGAAGCATTGTCTTCAGATGGTTTCCTCTTCTCATGTGGCACGATGTTTGACATAAATGGTTGTGTCCACATGTTGCCGGTTGCACATTGCACACACATGGTGGCCACATGCTTAATGACTGCAATCACTTGTTACCAGTTGGAGTGACACTGTTGTTTTTCATGTTGTGCCATCCCTGGAAAACATTGAAGAATGCTAATGGAAGCCCAAGGCAATGGGATCCGCTAGCTTTCAATATTTGTGCTGTAAATTACGTTGTATAATTTTACATCACAGAGCTCCAAACAAAATGGAATGAGTAGCATTGCTGCTGTAAATCAAATCAAATACACATTGTTATGTAACAAGTCTAAATTAGGAACGTTTTTATGTAGCCTCGGTTCCTAAAACACCAGGCATGCCAGTTGCAGAGTACAACAGATTGCTGTGATCTTTGAAACAATTGAACATTGTATTTTTTTTCTTTTTATTCATATTTGAGTTTTTCTATTAAGCTAATTATTATTTTTTTCCTTTAGGTCTTATAAACATGGACCTTGAAAGGGAGTGCCTGATGTGCATTCCTTACACCCGCTGGCTGCCCCTGAGCTGGAAACAGTATACAGAGCCAAACGGCTCTGTATACACAAGCAGCAAAGCAAAGAGTTTCTTTCGTTTCGTGTTAGCATGTTAAAATGGCTATCTTTAACCCCCAGCTGGGTCCCCAGACAGGAGACTATTGGGAAGACAGCAAGATTGTGAGCAAATAATCACATTGATGCTGTGAGCACATTAATGGTCCTAAGATGCTGCAATATCTGCCCAACATAAAGTCAATACAAAGCCCAACTCCAGAAAATTTTGGGGGGATAAAGTGGGGAAAAGTTAATATGTGATAAGTTTTCTCCCTCATGTTCTGTCCCTTTAAAACCCATACATTAAATGGCTGGCAGGGGTGGGTGGCAACCAGGACAGGAAGAGACATAGACAGCAATATCAATATAACTACTGGCTACAGTCTGACCTCCCACCAGCCTGATGGACAGTGAACTGGCACTTGGTTTAAAAAGTTTAGGGAACCCTGCTCTAACACTTCTTCACCCCAGCCAAAATTAAATAAAAAGTTTTGATTGGAGTAAAGCTTTAACAAAATACTCCTGTCTTTTGTTAAAGCCCAATTTAAATGTGCAATCTATTCAAAATTTTCTTTATATTTTAGTAGCAATAATGTAGCCAGAAGGCAGCAATCCAATTAATTTATATCCAATCAAATTGGCCCTTGCATACTAGTTGTTGGTAAATCTACAGGTAATTTTACAATCAAATTGTAAGGTAAGGTGTGTTTAATAGAAAGAGGATTTACAGTTATTTGCTGTTGACAGAACTCACTAGAAGAAAAAAATCCAAAACGCCAATAATGACCAACAGATGAAAATGAAGTGCAAGCGAGGATAACTAGGGGTGCTGCCCCACTTCAGCCTGGGAAGCTGCAACACTATGGGAGAAAAGAAAAGAGAAGGGCGCCCACCCTAGTGTAGATGGTTTTTAATCATATGAGATGAGCCAGAACATGTTCTGACGAAGGGGGCCTGGCCCCGGAAACGCGTCATCAAAAGGAGTCCTGTGTTGATACACAGGCATCTGTGCAGCTGATATTCAGATATCGTTCTGGCTCATCTCATATGATTTTACTGATTCTCCTTTGTGAGTATGGTTTTCCCTTGTACTTTAGCTCATATTATTTAAAACCATCTACACTAGGGTGGGCGCCCTTTTTTTTTCTTTTCTCCCATAGAACTCACTAGAACTAAAAAGTAACTCTCCACTGGGAACATTGCCATGGGTTCTTCCTTAGCTTGGCACATGTCTGGGTAAGCGCATGAGCCAGGGCCACATCTAAGGTTATAGGCTGCTTATTGATTCTAACTAATTGAGTAGGTGGGTGGGAAAGTAGATAAGAGAACTGGGAAAACTATGGTTTCTGTATATGTTAGTTTTGTATTTTTGTTGTCATCTTATAGTATGGCAAGAGTAAAATAATTGTCTGAATATTGGGCTGGCAGCTTGCACACACCAAAGGTCTTACATAGTCACCTTGGGTTGTGGTAGAGATAAGTGAGTTTAAAAATCAAAGCACCACATTGAGTACCAATAATTATCAAGTCTTGAAGAACCAGCACCATGAAATGCAAACCTTTACAAATATTTTGAAGGATGCACTAGATTACAATCAGATATTTGGATATGTGGAGTCACGAATGATATAGCATATATTTTCGAACATTTGAAAGTTTTTTTTGAAAAATTCAGCAAACACCTTAAAAAATATGATTAGTGGGACTCTGTCTCTGTTTCTTGTACAACAAAATCAATGTGGCCGATACATGTGGGGGGAAGATGTTACATGGCACCATGAGGAAGTAGTGGATCTGTGCCAGGAGGACATGGAGTCGAGTTTAGAGTAAGGTTCTCCCAGTTACTTGATCTGACCAGCTGTTAGGGTTGCCGCATTCAGTTGGCCCTGGTGAAGGGCTTGGAACTACTGTGTGATAAGAGGCTTCTTGAATAAAATATATTCCCTTGGTAGCAGCTGGGCATTGTGGGAAAATGAACCACCCACCTGGAACATGGACTCTGACCATTCCCATGGAGAAACTGCTCTTAGGTTCTGAAATGCCCCTTGCAGGATTCCAAGTTTTAGGAGAACCTGCTGAATAGGGGGCGGCCACCGAATGGTAGCGCAGTTGGCTCTAACCTTGACATTTATAGTCTGAGCAATT
>NW_017306374.1:825393-859683 GCF_000935625.1 Nanorana parkeri
CCACCAGTAAAACCTCACTAATAGTTAGACAACATCCAATGTTGCAAGATGAAATACAGAGGGAAACAGAAGGGCACGGCATAGGATTTTGTTTTTTAGCAGAGGTTAGAGAACAAATGTAAATCTCTGGGCAACACTGAACGTTTTTGCTCTAGTTTTATTCCAGCTCTGCTTTATATCAGTCTTATGCAACCCATTACCAAATATCAACTTGTTTTCATTTGCAGAGGTCTTTGCATCACATTATTGTTTTTCTCTCAATAAAGCCATGATGTACAACATGTGTGTTGGCCCATTAAAATATTGCAAGCTGTGAGGCAAAGTGCTTTTTTCTGAAGTATATATACCACATCTGCCACCCAAAGTCTTGTAAAGTATAATAAGTGTTCAAGGTCTTCCAAAAAAAAAGTAAGCATAATATACTTTTCAATAACAAAACCTTCAAGTGCAGTTAATCCGTTACTTACCACTGCGGTGGGTTTGCCTTTTTAATATTCACTGTCATTAACTGTAAATTTAAGCTTATTCAGTCCGGGTCTTTTTTTATTCATACTTTTTCTGACTGAAATACAAAACATGCGATTAGTAATCATAACAATAATAAAGGAGCAATTTGTCTCTAACCATATGTTGTTCTAGCAATCTGTTTTTTTTTTGGCACAGCGGGAGTTAAAGCCCTTTTGCTGGCAGAGCAATTTTCCTCCTTTTTTTCCGCACATGTCAAAATTCACATTTTAGGCCTGAAGATTACTCAAAACCCCCAAAACATTATCCAATTCGGCAAGCTGAGACCCTAGAGTATAAAATGTGGAGGTTGCAGTTTTCTATGTCACATGATAATTGTGCTGTTGATCAAATCTATATTTTCATTAAAACAAACACACTTAAATTAAAGTGACATTAAACTCAGGAGTAAAACCTTAGAAATACATTCAAGTACCTTAAAGGAGAACTATGAGGTGAGTGAAAATCACTCATCCTCATCGTTCGAGCCGACGTGTGACAATGAAACTGTCACACGTCGCTCGCTCACTTCTTGATCATCTCCCTGCAGACAGCGGTGACTGTCAGGATTCCCCCCCTCCCCTCTCCGAACCTCCAGCGCTGACTGGAGGAACGGATGTGGGAGGGGGCGGGTACAGTTGGCTCTACCTCTAGATAGGCAGAGCCACATGTCATTCACGTCCCGGCTGCAGCTGTAGCTCGCGATATACTGAGCTTTGGGTCACGGGAGGATGCTAGTATATGTCCTCCCATGACCCATAAAAGAACTATGAGGAAAAACACTTACCCCATAGTAACTGAATTGCTGCTGACACTGTCCTTCCTTCTGGAGGGTGGCTACTTTTGTTCCCCATGGTCCCTATGTGTGCTGTAAAGTATCCACTGCTCCAAGCTCACTCCCCTGATGGACTTCAATCTCAGTACAAATTAGTGAACTGAACATGAGATTGTAGTCCATCACAGGAGCAAGTTTGGAGCAGTGGCTACTTTATAACACACACAGGGACCATGGGGAACAAAAGTAGTAAATGGGGAACAATTAGTAAACTAAATGTGAAATTGTAGTCCATCACAGGAGTGAGCTTGGAGTGGTGACTAGTTTACAACACACACAGCAACCATGGGGAACAAATGTAGCCCCCCTCCAGAAGGAAGGACAGTGTCAGCACCAATTTAAAGATGATTTGAGGATCTACAGCCAAGTGATACACAAATAAGATACCTTTTTGTTAATAGTTAAGGTACTTGAATGTATTTTTAAGATTTAACTCACTTTAAGTGTAAATAGATACCAAATATGGTGAGCCTAAAAATTTTGCTTGCTTGTGAAACAGCGAAAAACTGTGTACCCAAAATTGTCCAAGGGTGGCGCTTTCCAAGCCTCTACAGCTCATGAATTTATAGTTAACATTAAAACGCCGGACCTTGAATTATTGCAGCATGCACGATAATACCACACATATGTGGCACAATTGTCATTTTCGTATGCGTGTTCACCTGCCAAGCACATTTGCGTATGTATGCAAGTGAAGGTGGGAGCAGCGGGCATTAAAAAACGTTTTTTTATTTGTTTTTATTAAACTTTAGTTTGTCCAAAAATATTATTTTCTTTCATTGGCATTTTAAAGAAGAAATGGAGACTAACTCCAGGCTGCTATATCGGCTGGGAGTTTGTTGACATGCTGGCGTTGCTGCCGACATGATAGTTGAGGATTCGTTTAGCAGAATTTGACCATAAATGTTCATTGTTATTACAGTATGGGCAGGTTCTTTGTTAATAAGAGGGGAAAGACAAGTACTAAATGTTTGTACAACATTGGTAGTGTTGGGAGAGATTTACCTAAATTGGAACGACAGGATAGTGCCAATTCAGAGATGATTTGAGGATCTACAGCCGAGTGATACACAAATAAGATACATTTTTGTTAATAGGTAAGATACTTGACTGCATTTTTAAGATTTTACTCCTGAGTTTAATGTCCCTTTAATAAGTTGTAGTAGCTCACATACCTTTACATTATGTAGTGTTTAATTGTATGCACATCAATTCTAACCATGCACTTGGTTGATCAGAGAAGGAATTTTACACTCTATACCATCCCCCACAATCTTGTTCTAGCATGGTGGTTGAGCACTATAGCATAAATAGCAAAAGGCAGCAGTCTTACCTATTGGCCCAAAGTGTTTAATTGTATGCACATCAATTCTAACCATGCACTTGGTTGATCAGAGAAGGAATTTTACACTCTATACCATCCCCCACAATCTTGTTCTAGCATGGTGGTTGAGCACTATAGAATAAATAGCAAAAGGCAGCTTTTGCACTATTGGCACTTCAAAAGGCTTGCTTAGTTATGCAGTGGTAAGCTGATATACGACTCAAATTAAGGTAAATGTGATAGACATTTAACATTAACACAACTGCAATGCTTCTTGGTTACAATTAGCAGTTCAATATTCTTTATTGCTTATTGTCTAAAGTTACTTATTAACTCCATCCTTCTCTGTACAATTTGTTTCAGATGTGATATCCAACCCTGTCTTCAAATGCTAGCTCTTCTTCAACCAGAATGACAGTAAAAGTGGGAGTAAACCAAATTCTTCTCCTGAAAAGACGATGTTTATGAGCTATCTGACTCTTTTCTGGTTTATGGTATATTTTATCAAACAGATGTCTTCTAGGTGATCGGCCTTTTAGTCCTCTTTTTCGGAAGATCGTATCAGTTTCCTGTCGTATTGTGTTTCTGTGATTTTTGGAGTTTTCTTCTTTTCCGAGGACTTGAAAGACTAATTTCTTAATCAAGTCATTGAGAGACAAAAGCATCGAAGAGGTTACGGAGCCAAGCTGGCGCGGAGAATTGAACACAGACTCATAACAATATGAAAGCGAAAATTGTAGCATGGGCATAACACTGTTATTAAAAGAAAACTGAGAGAATTGCAGGAGACAGGGTGTTTTTTTAATTATTATCAAAGGTGTTAAAATATATAAATTGCACATGCTTGGCAGGAAAGTGTTATTGCATGGTTATATGGTATCTGTCTGTCTTGGATGAAAAAACATGACTTTGATACTGGAAAATTTTTGTAAAAATGTTTGTTTTGGGTCTATAGCATGAAAGAAGTCAGGTTCTGAAGTTATGCAAGCCAGAAGGTTTCAATTCAGTTTTAGAATGTTTCCAAAAACAGATTATTTAAATCTCTCTTATGCAGCTACATAAAGGGGTTAATTCATTCCCACTTGTTATTCTGTAATCGTTTTTGTATAAAAGCAGCAATTTATACAATGTATGTACAGTTAGAAATATTACAAATAAAAGTTTAAAGAAGTTGAAAGTAGATCTCCGGCATACCGAATACTAAATTCCATATATCCCCCTCCCACTTTCCCAACCAGGTCACGTTTCTTTTTATCTTAACGTAAACTCCAGCCTTACCTTTTTTTTCCCACAGTTATAGCAAATCCTCTCCTCTGTTTGAAGCTGCAACCACTATCTTTAGCCCATCCTCATTTCCAGTATGAACAACCTCCACCATTTATCAATTACTTCTACCCCTCATCAGTACTGTTGTTGGCCTCCGTCTCATAGTTATTATCTTTCTCTGCTGTCAATCATTTTGTTCCCGAGCTTTATATGAAAGGACACATCCTCAGCATCCTGCAGTGGCCAGCAGGGAGAAGGAGTCACATCTAAAAGGATCGCAGGGTTAACCATAAAAAAAGCTCTCTCCGCAGTTTTAGATTAATCCTCCTTTCCTTTTGACGTAAATTGTGTCTATGTGTCCTTTTAGGGACACATAGGGACCCTAATATTTATCAAGTTGCTATTTGAAAAATATCCAAGACAGGAAATTGTGGTGTTTACAGAAGCCTGTTGGCTCCTCTCACCAAAGAGCAGCAGAAAGATCCAGTGATGGCATCACTGAGTCTCAAATGAGGTATTTCTTGAAAAACAATTTTTTTTATTTTAATTTAATTGAAACATTTTAATTGATATTCAAATATGGTATTATGTGGATTATCAACAGATATCAACAGGTATCTGTCTGGTTGACACCCTACACTTTGCCCACACAAAACACTTGTATGTGTGTGAGTCATGTGGCCGTGGCATTATGACATCACTCCTGCTGTCTTCTAGTGTGTTGCCACATACAGCCCTCTCACACCTTCTTTGTGGCCCTCAGTAGGTTGAAGGATTTAAACTGAATAAGGCCCCAGGATGGTACCAGTTGATGCTTCTTAATTTTGCAGCTGAATACTTTATAAACTCTTTCTTAGTGCACAAATTGTAAGCTGTGATTATTATAATATTATTATAATAATGTTAATCACCACAGTGCTACTATGTTCAGGAATTATGAAAGAGTAGCCTTCAGTAGATTTATTCCACTTAATTTGGCCCACTGAATTATTTGAGTGTTAACTGCTTGGGCTATTTGGTGACCATTGCATTGAAAGTTTTCATCTTAAAAAGTGTATTTCATGTTTAAGGGTACAATGAGGTTTAAATGGCTTCTGATTGTCACAGAAGATCCTCTCAACTGTCCTGGACCCGTTCTACTGTCAAAAAAAGAGCCAGTCGTTAGCCTCATTATTTGCAAAAAATTTTTTTCAAAGAAACAAAGAAATAGAGAAACAGCGGAACAACTACAATAAAAAAGTATAAAAAAAATGAAATGCACTTAAAAAAGGAGAACAACACACATATAAAGAATGTAATAAACTACCCTAAATACAATCAAAATCCCCCACACCCGGTAAATAAAGGCACATTTCACCTATGCAGATTAATAAGCAGAATTAAGAATTTCTGCTATGATAAAATTTTGTGATCTGTAGTTTCGTCTAAATCACTTTGTTCATCTCTATTCAGTAGCTTTTGAGTTATCATTCTCTGGTGGTCGGAAGCATGTATTGTGCCTATTCCCTGGTGGTCCAGAGCATATACAATGTAATTTCCCTGGCGATCAAGTGCACATACAGTGCCGCTTCCTTGGTGCTTGGTAGTGTATAAAGTGACAATTCCTTTGTTCTTAGCACCACATACTGTTCCCATGCCCTGGTGCATTGCCCATATATATATATATAGATATCTATATATCAATCCAAAGTGCAGCAAAAGTGGGATAAACAGTGAATAAAAGATGTTATATCAATCACATAGGTACATAAATAAGTGCAAATGTATATCACAGTATTGAATATACAAAAATTTTTATATCTAAACTCAGGAGTTAAATCTTAAAAATACATTCAAGTACCTTAACTATTAACAAAAAGGTATCTTATTTGTGCATCACTTGGCTGTAGATCCTCAAATCATCTTTAAATTGGTGCTGACACTGTCCTTCCTTCTGGAGGGGGGCTACTTTTGTTCCCCATGGTTGCTGTGTGTGTTGTAAACTAGTCACCACTCCAAGCTCACTCCTGTGATGGACTACAATTTCACATTTAGTTTACTAATTGTTCCCCATTTACTACTTTTGTTCCCCATGGTCCCTGTGTGTGTTCAGAGTGAATTTGTGTCCACCCATTAATCAGTGCTCAAAACATGCTCCTCTCCACCACCTTAAAACACTCCCCAGTGGGACTGAACTCACTGACTAGAAGTGACCCCTTAAATGAAAAGGCTGGTGAAAGAGTGCTTGTTGTAAGGCAAAGTTGTAACCAGGTTTTTACAAAGTAATACTTCTCCTTCTCCAGATATGCTTCGCTGCAATAACAATTATGGAAAATAGAAGGGAGAGTCCTTCATAGTGTTAGTGTAACTAATGGCTAGTTGTGATAAAATATGTTTACTGTGAATGCTGCAAACACTTTGCACAAGATTTGTCAGCACTTGTGGCTACTATATATAAAGGAGATTTTATTTGCACATTTTGTATAATATCACTTCTTACATATTTAATACTTTGATATACATTTGCACTGGTACAGTATTTTATTTCTATGTGTTTCATATAACATTTCTATTCACTATGTATTCACTAGTTCTAGAACAAATATTGCGCTTTTCATTATTAATTTACTTAGTTTTTAGCACTGTATTTACATCGCTATTGTGAAGAGGGTTGGAAAAAAAGACACAAATCCATCCAGTCTAATCTATGTTTCTCAGATTAATTAACTATTCTAGGGTATACATATCCCTGCATGTTGTGCTCATTGAGGAAGACATTTGAATTTGTCAGTGCTTCCAGCTGTTACCATTACCTGGGGAAGGGAATTCCACATTTTTGCCGCATTAACCATAAAAAAAGCTCTCTCCACAGTTTTAGATTAATCCTACTTTCCTTTTGACTTAAATTGTGTCTATGTGTCCTTTTAGGGACACATAGGGACCTTAATATTTATCAAGTTGTTATTGTACTTACAGTTGCCATGGATTTATTTATAGATAACGATCATGTCTCATCTTATGAGCTTCCTCAAAAGGGAAATAAGTCTAGATTACTTAATCGTTCTTCATCGCTGAGGACCACTTAATATTTTTGTTGCCCTATGCTGTACCTTTTCCAATTCTAGGACATCCCTTCTATTAACTGGGGATGAAAGTGAACTGCTTACTCGAGATGAGGCAGAAGGGGTAAGAGTATCCATTTGTCTGTTGAATAAATACTTTTCTCAATGCATGAGAGTATCCTGCTTGTTCTGTGAGTGGCTACCTGACATTGCATGCTATTGCCAAGTCTGTGGTCCACTAGGACCCTGAAATCTTTTTCTTTTATATATTTGAAATAATTTACCTTTCTGGTTATTTATACCACAGATAGGATCGAATAATTAGTTTAGAAGCACAGACAATACATTGTGACATTTTCTTCTTTTTTTTTTCATACCTCTATCGGTGAACTCGATGGACTTGTGTCTTTTTTCAATCTGACTAACTATGTTAAATTAACTGGTATACTGTATGTAGTGCCCATTAGGTGATGAATGATGAATAATAGAATGTGCAGCACCCATTGCATGATGCTTTGCAGTGCCAGTACCTCAATGTGGGTATGTATACCATGCTCATTACCTCATGCTCAGCTATGTACTATGACTATTCCTTGGGCTTCATTACTATGCATAGTGCCTTTGTCCTGTTGCTTCCGTCTCCAATTTTTTGTTTCCCTACAGAGACACAAGTTTCCTCTTATTTCCAGGTGTCTAAATTGCAATCTTGGGATGATCAGAGTGAATCAATTGTTATCATTTTCAAATAACTCTTTAGTGATGATTCCATATGAGAAATCCACAAGAGAACCTTCAAAGTAAAGCACATATGCTTAATTTAGATATCCACTAACCTGTTCTTCACATCTAGAATAAGTCCCTGTTAACTACAAAAGAATTCTGGAGGAGAGACCAGGTCAACTCCCAAAAGCTTTAAAAATATTGCTTACCACTTCATGGACTGTAAATAAAGACACTTCTCAGCACGATAAATACCTTTAGAGTCAACGAGAGGAAACTTACATAAATTACTCTTAGCAGAGTTGCATAAGTAAACCCAAGAGAGATGATCCCTTTGCTTTCTTTCCCCCCTTTAGAGTATCTACTGCCTTGCTGCCCTTTTTTTCATGTTTTCATTAGTTGTTTTTTTCTAGCCCCTGTAGTAAACAACTTTCTTGTCAATAAGGGTCTGGTCTCTGGCTTTTAAAAGTTTACGAACAGCTAATTTTACTAGTTGAGCTTGTAAATGGAATCTTAAAAAACGAGGGCCTTTAGACCTCACCAGTTTTCAATTAAAGACCTATTAGTCTGAGTAATTCCCTACATGACATAGGTTTGTATTGTACAAACATCTCTGACTTTCCAGACACACTCATGAGACTTGGCACTTCATCATACAGCCGGTATAGATATATAATTGGGGAAATTACTGAAAATAAATATGTCTTCCGGATCCAGGAGAGCTGTAAATTATAAATTTTGGTTTCATTGCTGTGAAACAGGGCCAAATCAGCGAGGTCAGCTTATCTACTGAAACCAAGATGGTGAAGGATTTTAAACTCCATCCTGTTTTATGGCTTTCATGACATCCCGAATACTTTCTGATGGAAATAATAATTTTTTTTTTTTAATGAAGACTTAAAAAATGTGAAATTACTGTGATTTGTCAAGATGACAGACATTCCATTAGTAGGACCTAGAATTTCTTGATAAATTACAAAATTCCTAAATATATTGGATATTTAACTGTTTTAGGTGTCTTGCTAAAGCTTCAGTACATTTCAAAAGAATTTATAATCTTAGTTTGTAGGTATGTTAGTAAATGTGATCATGCTTAAGCTTAAATGTACATTTACTACACCTTTGCCTTTCTGAATAACTCCAAGCAAATCAAGAAAGTTTGCAAGTATAACCTTTCACCTTTTTCCTTGCTTTCTCAGTCCCCGAAGAGGTCTACAAGACTTAAATCACAGTTCAAATATTTTTTTATATCCATCCTCAATGGGAGATTTTTTTTCTCTCTATAAATCATGATATTATTCATTGGTGCTGTAATTCATAAATTATAATTGCCTGGATTCTTCAACTACGTGATACTTTGCAGATCCGACAGATCTACATGCAGGGCCAGATTTCCCACTAGGTCACCAAGGCCCGGCCTGGGGGCAGCAGGGAGTAGAGGGGCAGCAGGGGTGTGGAATTCCTATCGCCTGACACCCAGGACATTCAGTTCTGGGCACCCGGTGGGTGTTTTTTTTCTACATTTAGCCCTGCTTCGGGCAAGCAGGGCAAAATGTAGAGCAGGGAAGCCACTGCGCATTTTGTACAAGTGAACTCAGCAATGCAGTCAAGATTACTTGTATGGAGCCTGCAGGTCAAAAGTAAAAAATAATAAGAACAATAAATATTTAAAAAAGTAAAAAAAATGAATAAAAATAAAAAAAGATAGAAAAGTAAAAAAAATAAGGAAAAAATAAACAAAATTAAAACTAACTCTGCCACCACCGCCATCTGGTTGCCATTCTCCATTAACGGGAGGAGGGGGTGTATTGCAGGTAGAGGGGGCGCATTGAGGAACCTGACCTTGGGGCAGCAGAGAGAGTAAATCCCGCCTTGTCCTTATGCAAATATATGGGAGAATCCAAGTGAATAGATTTTTCTTATTAGATCATTTCTGATACATAAGTTTGTAGAGTTGTCATTCTGGTGCTAGGCGTTTTTCTGCATGGGGACCACCTTGTTGAGAGTAGTAGCTGGCCAGCATTTTTTTCTCCTATAGTAGACTAAATTCCCAAAGCTTAAAAACGAACTACTGAGAGAGTTAAATGTACTCTTCACAATACTTACACTGCACAATACAATACACTGCAGCTGTCACTAGACATCTAAGTTCCATTTAGTTCCGAATGCAAATTTGGATGAAATTTCGGGAATTCAGACATTCAGATGTCCTAATTCCAATGAGGATGAATGCAAACAAATCCGAATGTTCTTTTAACGAAATTTCGGATCATCTGAATTTTGTTCAAAATAAAACTAAAATTGGACACGTGACAATTTTCTGCCCAATAAAAAAAAAAACTAAAGAAACTAAAACGAAATTCCGAAAGATCCGAATCAGAAAACTGAAACGGCTTTCAGACGCGAAACCCCAAAGAATGAAAAATCCGAAACGAAAATAATTTTCTGCTGGCTTACATGTCTAGCTGTCACACTCCAGCTCTGGAGCTTGAGAACTGAGCGATCACAAACTGCTGATTGTTCAGCTCATGGCTTCTCCCTGCAGAGAACAGTGTCTGTCAGTCACCGTTTTCCGTTTTTTATAATTTTTTAAAACTAAAATTTAAAATCAATTTTAATTCCAGGTGGTAAAACAACAAACAAGGAAAATGCCATGAATACTTTTGCAAGCCACTGAATTAGCCCTTAAAACCTGAACTCATTTGCTGATACTTATCCCCTGAGGAAAACACTTAAAGTGCACCGGTGCCCAGACCATGAACATTAAACTAAGTACGTATTATTAAAGCTAAACTCCCATAATATAAAAAAACACTACTTGCAGAGAGGCTCCCCCAACACTGCAAGGGTTAAATGCCTGCTTTAACCTAGGGTCCCAGTAAAAAGCAGTTTTACTTACCTTATCTCTCGCTCCTTCAGCAGCTGATGTTTGCCTCTTCTTTTTGACACTCCAGCTTGTAAGTGGGCCATTGGCATTCACACTTAAAACGCTGGACTCATAGTCCTGCATTGTACCTGTTAACATCACAGTTGCAACCTCTGTCCAGCGCCATTCGGAGCACTGAAGGGAAGAGGCTACTGGGGATCAGCTGCATGGAAGGTGGAGCCTGCAGTGAGTAAGATAAGTAAATGATACGCTAGGCACAAAATGAGCATTTAACCCATGCAGTGAGGGGGAGCCCCATTACAAAGTACATTTTTCATTTCCCCAGTTTTTAGCTTCAATAAGCAGTTAAAGAGCTTTAAGGCAAGAGCTCACTCACCTCTCTAGGTGTGTGTATTCACCTCTCTCTCTGCATGTACTGTGAAGAAATACATTCTCAAAGATCAAAACATAGACTCTAAAGCCAAATTAATTTGGTTTAAAGAAGCTTAGAAACACCTGCTGTGTGATTACTTTAGAGGGCTGGCATGGTGCCAAGATCTGCTCACCATAGAAAATAGCTGAGATTTCAGTGCCTCTGTTTTGAAATTTGAAAATTAATTTCTCCACAATACCTATAGAGGTGGATGAGGGCTTGTTTTAAGACTTGTTCAGAATATTTAAATACTTTACTGTGCATGGTCAGGAAACATGATGACTTTAGCCCCTCTCTTCCCAAATCTAAACCTTAATATTTAACCATCCCCTAAAATGGTCTCCCAGGGCAAAGTGACAGTGCTTCTTTGCTTCCTTCCAGCTGCAGAAGTTCACCCTGGGCAAGTTCTATTTGATGTGACTTCTTCTGCCACTCCAAATGACAATGTTTGGACCTAGTGATTGACCTGTAAGGTCCCAGCCCTGTCACATTGGGGGGAAACCACATACTACCACATACCTGGAGTTCCTGCTCTGTTAGAGCAACCAAGGAAGGGTTTTGACAGGGCATAGAGGCAGAGAAATAGTCCCGATCGCTGTGTGTACCATGGTATGGGGGGTGTATTACTTTGTTCCTGAATGGGCAAGTGATATTGTCCCTTTAACTCCACACCAAGCCCTTCACCTAAAATAAGCCAAACACTCAACCCATAAACATATCTAATAACACTAACTCCAATCATACCCACCTTGTCCGGAGAAATACTTTCAGATGCACAGTTATTTTTACTATATTACAGAACAACTTCTACCTGCTCTTCAGTTTAAAGTACAAGTAAATAATATCGTTTATGCTGAAGATTATTTATATTATCTAAGTTATATCATCTACATCGATTACATTTTTTTGTTATGTTCATGCAGAAAAAACAAAAATAAAAATCTTTTATTTGTTTTCCTTTTTTTCTTTGAACAAGTTTTCATTCAGCAACAAAATAAAGGGATTAGGGAATGCATCAAGATTACTACAATATAAAGTGGAAAGAACTAACAAAAAGAATTGAGTGTTTCTTAGTAAGCGTGGTTGGATGTTTGGAGAGGTATTCAAAGCCATATTGTGTGTTTCATTGACTACCATCTTCTTTTTTAGTTCTTTTAACCTTGTTGCTTGTACAGAGAGCTGTTTGCAAGGATTTTTTCTTTAATCCAGCTTTTCATTCGCTTTCTGTACAAAAGAGACTCAGTCTATTCTCCTATCTAGAGTAGAGCTGAATTCCATAGATCGAGTATACATGTGTTAAAGTAAGCCTGTTATAATACATTTTTATTAATTTAAATGTGCTGCTGTATACAAAAAAAAAGGACTTTACTGGTAGATGTATCTAATCCGATACTGAGGCAAATATGTGGAGCCACCTTGCCCTAAGCAGGAGTGTCTATTTAAATGTAGTTGCCAGGCTGTAGTTGACGTGAGTCTGGTTGATAGTTCGGCTTTCTGAAGTTTCTTCTAAGCTCCAGTGATTGTTTGCGTCTGCCTGCTGCTGTGGAGTGTCCCTGGAAATAGTGTGGCATGCTGCAATTTAATGTCTGATCCTGCCTGAGGAGGGTGACCATGTGCTTGAACTGAGGCCTGGACTCGAGGTCTAGTATGTGGAGCCTGGGGATTTAGGTACCATGGAGGAACATAAGCCGGAATAAGGAGCCTGAGAAGCTGGGTAGAAGCTTGGTCCTTGAATGAGGTATGGTGATTTCTCCACAAAGAGAAGGTAGCTGCACCATCCAGTATCTTACAGCATCTAATTAATAGAAAAAGCATCTAAGGTGTTGGCAATTGATGAGCCAGCTACCAATTAATTGTTTTTGGGTTTACAGATCCTTGCACACAGATAGGGCACATAAGACAATGTAGAACCACAACACTGCAATTTAAAGAACTCAAGCATAGTTTGTTAAGGTATATATAAGTTTTAACACGATAATATTACTATTTGTTTGTTTTTTAATCGCTAGCTTTAATGATATTAACAACTGGTGATGGTGACATCATGACCTTATTTGGACACTTTGTATTATGGTATGACAACACCCTTCCCCTCTCTCTCTCACAATCTCCTGTCTGTAAATCAGCTTGTCATTTATTCTCTTAAAGCAAACTTCAATCTGCTGTGCTGATGCAAATTATTGCTGCCAACAAATGGCTGTGAAAAAAAAAATTGCAACCAGCAATTATTAGGAAATATGCCCTGTGAAAAAACACATGAAGCCTGCTTTCACATGTGGATAGAGACAGGCTGTAAATAGGCTGCAGGACATCAGCAGCATTAAGATGTAACAAAGGATGAAACAAAGGTAAAACCTTTCGCTCCCCTAACCACACCAATCCTCTAAGAAACACAGCATTTTGCTACCTACATGACTTTAAGTAAGGGTTTACATTTACTTTAGATAGTTCTGCCAGTGCCTACAAGTCCTACACTGACCTTTCCCTGTGCAGTTAGTCAGCAGCACTCCCTTTGCTTTCCCTATCACAATCTCAATATGGCTGCTGTGACTTCACCCTTTTATAGTGAGGGGGCTGGCTTATCCAAAAGCCAGCTGACCTAGGTTCAAAGGCAAGGCAGTGAATTATGGATACAAAAAATTTGGTCTGGGATCACGAACGCCGAACATGCAGGGTTCATCTGGAAACCAATAAAAACTTGACAAAAGTTGTACCCATCACTACTCGATCCAAAATGCAAAAAAAAAATGGGTATACATACACTATAGTTTGTTCTTCGTTAAGCTTATTTGTTGCCTGAAGCTGTCCTTTAATGTGCTGCCATTTTATCTATTTCCTTTCACACAAATATTTTTTTAGTAATATCTCAGATCAGTCCAATAAAAATCTTCTAAATTGTTTCTCCTGGTATAAGCTTTTGATGAGACGTGTGTTATAATTACAGGAAAACGTGATCCTTGGCTCCTCTGATTTTCAAAGACTTGCATTTAGGTGGCATGTAATCAACAACTTGCAAATTGTTACAGAACAGAGAGGCCGGGGTATTTATTCATAATTTCCTTGAGGGTTTTTCTGCAGGAGACACATAAAAAACTCTCAATTATTATGCTATATGGAGGACAGGTTGTGCCTTTAGCTACTCAGATGTGACCCTACTCAGAACAAAGCCATCTGTTCAATGGCTTTTACAAGATTCTTTCTAAACCCTATGTAACAAAAGGGAGAAATGTATAATTTTATTAAATAGATGACGCTCTTTGATTTTACTTAGTTCGATGCAAATGAGCTGATCTGTAAAATATAGCGGTTCAGCTCATAATAACTCTTCAGACAGAAGACTCTGGTACGCTCCGCGAGCTTCTAACGATTGTTTAGATATCAAAAGCATTTTCAAATGCGCCGACAAATGGAACAGGTGTGTAAATATTTTCTCTTGAAAGAATTGTATTGCATCTCATATTTTTCTCTGTTTTTGTTTTCTTTGGAAAAACTGTAAAATATTGTGACTTCCTTCCAAATTGAAATAACTCTGGCTAGGCAATTGTTATGTGATTGGGAGAGGAATGAAAATGTCTTAAAGCCTTTATTGTGTACCACTTCAGTATAGTTACCTTAGTCATTTGTTAGAAATATGTCTTTTACTTTGCAACAAGAGTTTTTGAGAACATTCAGCCTGAAGATATACTGTACGTATGTGATGATAAAAGCCAGCTATGGAAACTACGGTTTCAGGTAGGGACACATCAATACCATTTTCTCAAGACCGTGTACTAGTACCGATACTTTTTCTCAAGTACATGCCGATACCAATTACTGATACCTTTTTTTTAGTGTCATGTTTTTCTAATACAATATAGACTAATGATTTTAGGACAGTTGTGGAGCAGCAAGGCCTGGTTGCAGCTGCAACCGCTGTGACCCTGCTAGTTCTGCCACTGACTCCAAGCTGTAGAGGACTACATATCTCAGCAATATATTATACAACAATGCAGAATACTACCAGCTATAGAGGACTACAAATCCCAGCAATAAATTATACAGCAATGCAGAATATCACCAGCTATAGAGCATTATGAATCCCCACAATACATTATACAGCAATATAGAATACCATCAGCTATAGATGACTATGAATCCCAGCAATACATTATACAGCAATGCAGAATACCATCAGCTATAGAGGACTACAAATCCTAGCAATTCATAATACAGCAATGCAGAATAATATGAAGCTAAATCCTCTGTGTTGCCCCAGGTTGGCGGCCTGATGTGTCCAGGGTCTTAGGATGGCTGTACAGGGTCTCCGGTGGGCTGAGCAGGTTCTCAAGAAGGCTGTGCAGGGTCTCAAGTGGGCTGCACGTGGTCTCAGGTGGACTGTGCATGGCCTCAGGAGGGCTGTGCAGGGTTTTAGATAAGCTGTTTGAGGTCTCAAGTGGGCTGTGCGTGGTCTCCAGAGGGCTGTGTGGGGTCTCAGGTGGGCTGTGCAGGGTCTCAGGTTGGCTGTGGTCTCTGGTGCACTGTTCAGGGTCTCAGCAGGGGTCCAGAGGGTCCCACGGACAGGTGCGGGTGGCGGAAGTGCTGTAAGCAGCGCTGCCTGGTTCCCCAGTAAGGAGGATGAAGTCATTGGGCAGCATCTCACTCCACTAAACAGATGGAGCAAAGTTAAGTTTTGATCAATCCTAGCACATTATTCGGGAAAATAACTGGCTGACCTTCACATTCACAACAAGGAAGATCACTGGCAAAGTGGTGTAAAGAGGGAGCGTGCCACTGGCACTCAGTGCGCAGCTAACTATGGTCTTCAGCACAGTGGAATGTATGCTGAGCACTGGTGGGGAGCACGTTGGACACCAATGTTGAGGTTTAAAGCCCAATTATACCTTCTTAATTTATTACAGTAATCAAGTCAAAGTGAATATACATTAATATTAATGCCTCTTTTTACTTTTTCATCTGCTGCAGGACAGGTTAATAAACTGTGTGCTGGCACCACTTGGAGAGTCGGATCACTGCTCTCACACACAGTGAACATCCCAGCTCTCCAACACATCCCCTGCACACTACTCTAAGCAAAATCTCTGCTAAGGGAGTTAATTAGAGCAGGGTACATTGGGTCATATCAGACCACAGGAGATCTTAGCCACTTCTTATGAGTGAGTGCAGCTATCCAAATCTTCTATGTGCCGCCAGCACAGGTTGTTTTGACCCTTGTTGCAGCACTTAGCTGACACAAAAAAGGTAAAAAGGATGAATATTGTATTTATTACTTTACATGCACCCTGACTGCATTACAGTAATACATTAAGAGAGTTTAACTGAGCTTTAAATTGGGGCTGCAGTCTAGTGACAATTGTTTTTATGCCCCTTTTCCCTTTCATCAAAGTCATAAAGAACATATGTACAGGACAATATGACTTAGATTCTTGTCTCTGACCTCAATACTTTCTGAATAACTGTCTAGAAACAAGCTCATTACAGGGTGCACTAGTCTAAAGCTGGTGCCTATTGAACTGGAAAGTCATATTTAGACAGCGCACACAACTGATATCACAGCAATGAAAAAGTAAGATTATAAAAATGGGGATGGTAATACATTGCCTACATGACCGCATACCTAATTCCGTTAGTTTGGCCAGGCTTTAAAGTATATGTACCACTTATAAATATGGAAAGTAAAGTTTTTTTATTAGTTTTTGGATACAGTGGGGAAGGGTTAAACCCTGTGTGAGGTTTTCGTTGCCAGGACAGAAAATACTGGGAAATCAAAAATGTTATGGTTGTCACCAGAGCAGACGGTGAGGATAAGACATCCAACAGTGACAAATGTTCCAGTGACAACTGTAGATGGGAAGAACATTTACCTTGGGAAAATTCCCCTATTTTTTAAATGTGAGATGCACAAGTAGTGCAGTATTGTGGTCCTAAAAGAGGCAAGTAAAAATGATGTAGCAGGGATATTTGAATTCTGTCTGCACACTAATGTACTCTAGGTATAGAGATACTGTATATCAATATACCTCCATGGTCACCAGTAACACATCTACAGTATTAACTTTCAGGTGTGACCTAATAATTTTTCTTTCTGTGGCCCTTAGTAATAATTAAAGTATATCTAAACCCTAAAACAAATTACCAATCTTTAAATGTGATGGGTACGTTTGCCTTTTGCTTTTTTTTTTCTTCATTTTCACCTGTCCTAGGGTGACAACGTTCATTCACATTACAGTGTCTATGGAAGAGCAGTGTCACCCAAGGACAATTAGTGTGTTAGCACTACGGAACATCTTCCCTCTCCCCATCTCCATTACATAGAGAGACATTGCTTTGCAGTTCACAGAAGAAAGCTGATAACATTGTTTGAGATTTAATTTCAGTGCACAGGAAGCTACAAAGACAGTACAAGATTTCCGCCAGGATCAACAAGTATTTTTCTGTACTTGCAGAAATAAGGATTTTTTTACTCGCCATATGCCATAAAATCCTTTTCTTGGTTTATTGAGGGACACAGAACTCATAAACTTTTGGTTATACTATTGCCCAAAAGGGGATTTGGATACTGGCAAACAAAAAACAGTGACCAGCCTGGTATACCTCCTCCCACTTGCACCATGCCTCACTTTTGTAACAAACCGAGAGCAAGACCATCAACATTGAGGGGTGGGACTTGTGTCCATCAAAAAACTCCAAAGTAAGCATTTTACAGTGAGTAAAAAAAACACTATTTTGTTCGTTCATTGAGGGACATACATTCAGGAATTCATAGACATGTGCAACATAGCAGTTCAACTGAGGGGTAGGCAATACAGCAAACAAAACACCAACATGCTTATAGTAAACATCAGAAAACTTTGGACTGCCTGCATATCTGATAATGGCACAAGATCAGACACAAACATCCACCTGGTAAAATTTTGACAGCGTGTGAACAGAAGACCAGGTGGTAGCCTGGCAAATCTGGAAAACAGTTGACTGATGCCCAAAAGCTAAGATGCACTCACAGATCAAGTAGAGTGTTTTTTGACAGGAAGAGGTGGAATCAAAGCCACCATAAGCTTGAACGAGAGAAGTTGGTTCACCTTTTGGTGAACACTAATTGGTGTTGATGTGGTGCTGAAGAACATGTGGAACATCATACATATTATGAAAAGGCCCTGAAAGATTTGTGTATTTTCCATCAAGTGAAACAAAAATAGCTTAGTACATGTTTTCCATGTCGCCTCCAAAGCCAGCTGAACAGGACCCTGTCCCCACTGTAGTTTTTTTTATTTTTTTATGTTGCTAAAGGCTACCCATGGCAGTGCCTAGCTTTCTTTGCCTTTTTGACAGTAGGTTGCCTATTATCCCTAAAAATAACCAGAAACTGCTAACAAGATTTGTCCCCCAAAGACCTTAATAGGATTCGCTGCTAAGTTCAGGTTTTGAGCATTTCAAAAAAAGAGTTGATGACCCCCCCAATCGAACATGGGCAGATTCACTCATCCTTAATAACAATTAATCCTGTCTTTAGGAGGTTGTTATAAGTGTTGTATCTGTTATATTGGAGATATCTGCATAGGATCCAGTAAGACACTGGTTTATTGTATGATACATCTGTGCCTCTTCTAAAAACACTTAGGGGCTGATTTACGAAGCCCAACACGCACACGCGCAGGCTGCGTGCGCGTTTTAACCCGCAGAAATGCATTTACCAAGCGAACACGTACATCATGGCGCGGTTTCACGCAGGCATGGCGCGTTTTTATGTATTTACTTGCGCGCGTGTCGTGTAATATGCGCCATCGGCAAACCCCTTAGTGTTTATTAACTCTTCAATTTCTGCTACTTCACTTCAAGATGTATTGTAGATTTCTCTAGCTCAGAACGTATACCCAACTGATAATCATCTACTTTTGATGTCTGTAACCTTAATTGCCTCATGATGACTCCTTTTAAAATTAAAATACATTTCAATAGACAGGCGGTAAACAAAAGTTTGGAGATCCTATTAGTAGCTGAAGAATTAATGATGCTCTCTCGACATTAAATAACCAAGGAGAAATCAAAGAAGAGCAGGAGAAAATGATCTTCCACAGGCTTAGAGAACCTTGACAGCTACTGGACAAGAACAGAGGGTGCTTATTACTTGGAAAGGTCATGCACATTTTCCTGTAAATTAGTTTTGTTATAATTTGAGTGTATTCAGGAATAATCAACACTACCTAACATAAATCAGTGAGCATTTTGACTTGTAACCTTGTCTCAGTCAATGATGTCCGTGCTGCTTTTTAGTGGGGGAAAAAATAACGTTTTGCTCCTAAATCAGACAGTGAAATAATTTTTTTTAGAGATGACCGAATTGATTTGCAGGTTCAAGATTTGACCTGGATGGAGATACTGTGCCTGAGGTTGAGGTTCGCAAAGTATTCGAGGTTCAAAAGATTAGTACCATTTTCACCTTTAGGTGATATTTTAGGTGATGCAGGCTTGCTCATACTATCTTGCCTCTCTGGTATATAACAACCTTGCCCCTGACCTAATTAGGATCATATAACCCCCTTCCCCTGCCCCACATTAAAGCATTGACAAAGATATGAGCAAAATTACAAAATGAAGTTCTAATTTCTCCCAAATTTTGGTGAATATACAGTGATTTTTCCATTTTGATGAACCACATTGGTTTCAATAGGACAGTTAAAATTTAGTTGTTTTTTTCTTGTTTGTAAGGATGCAAAAGGCTCTTGAGGGTTATGGAAGAGCCTTTTAACTTTACCGGACCTGTTTTTGTGCCAAAAAATGACCCCTCATTTTATTTGTTTTTTACAAAAAAAGAAAACACAACTACCCAATTTTTTTTACAAATGTGATAGTATACAAGCAACAATCAAAAAGGGGGGAAAACCCACAAATACCAAGAACACTAAGTTAAATAAATTACCTCTACCCTAAATGCACCCAAAACATAACTCTACACCCTTTAGTTTAAGAAAAGATTAGTATTTCTTTCCTAAGCAGCACAATTAGAGGAATAGAGAGTTTGGTGGAAATTCATCAACTGCATTACTGGTACTTTTTTGGTAAAAAGATGAAATCACTTGGCTTATCCCGTCATTATGGGAGTACATGTTGCCTATTTCCTTGATATGAACAGAACTGTATACATCTCATTGCTGCTTAAAGCCTTCAACAGTACCATTTTAAGTTTTATTCTTATCCTCAGATTTTCCTACATTAGCAGTATTGGTCAAAGCGATCACCTGTACAATACCAGGCTTTTTTATTCTTTCTCTTATTCTCATCCTTCTAAGGACATCTGAAGTCTCTTTGACCACTACTAGTCACAGACAGTGGTTATTCTCATTTATTGATATCCTCAGTACATCAGAAGTACATATTTTAAACCCAACAACTGTCACTGTTTGGGCCAATGTAACTGTTTTCTAACATATAATCACTTACAGGCACTTACTTATAAATTGGCAGTGCTTGTTGAAAATTATTGTTATCAATTCTTCTTCTCAGGTAAGAACCATCAGACATTGGGAGGTGGTTCATTTTAGGACCTGTTATTAAATCAAGGATAGAGCAGTAGGGCTGACACACATTTAAGTGGGATAAAGTTAGAAGATCATAGTGTCTTCCTTGCCTTCTGTTCTTCTGTTTTTATTCAAAGGGGCCCAGTTCTTAAAGTGACATTAAAGGCAAAAATGTTTTTGCCTCAACACAACGGTAATGAAAGCACTTACCTTAAATGATGTCTCTTAATCCGATCATCTTCTTCTTTCCTGTAGTTTTCAGCCTTCCCTCCAGCGCTGTCTCTGATCCAGCGCTGACTCCTCTGTTATTGCTGGCCCTTCCTCTCCCATGGTGTCTGCATGCGGGTGCAAATGTGAACTGCACATGCGCCTGCTGCAAGATGCTTTGCGGCCGAGCGGTTTCACATTTTCGGACGGGAGCGTGCAGGGAAGATACAGGTAAGTTTTTTTTCAAATTTTTTGCATAGATCTACTGCTTGCTAGCAGTAGATCCATGCAAAAAAGCTGAGGGTTTAGAAACCCTTTAACACACATTTTCTATTTTTTATTCAATGCTTTTTGCTTACAAATATCAATTGTGACTGTATCTGCTGACTTGCAATTTTACATATTTTGGTCCACAGGAAAAATAAATATTATTCTTGCATTGTCAAACATGCAAAGTTCAATGCATAAATGAATACTACTTGAATGAAAAAGTAAAAATGAAAGAAATATAAAACATATACTAAGCTATTTTGTAAGAAATAAGGGCAGAGTACTAATAGGGCTGAAACGCTATATACTTGGGGCAAAGTAAGAAGATCATAGTGTCTTGCATGTTCTTCTGCTTTTATTCAAAGCGACCCAACCCTTAACACACATTTTTATTTATAATTCACTGTTTTTTGCTTAAACATATGAACTGTGTTTTATCTTCTGACCTGCAATTTGACACATTTTAGTCTACAGTGAAAATAAATGCTATTCTCCAATTGCATAATTGAATACTACTTGTAAGACAAAGTTAAATGAAAGAAATATAAAACATGTACTATGCTTTTGTTGTAGAAAAATAATGCTCATTATTTTTTTTTTCACATTTTTTCTTCACAAATGAAAATGTTTTATTATGTTACACATATTTAGCCGTATTAACTAAAAGCATTCTTGTGTCACAGTCAAATTTAAATATGTAACTTACAAGTAACATTTATCTATTTCTAGCAAAAACAAAGGAAGAACAAATAAACTACTGCTGCTGTTGGGCAAGAAACTCCAGCCACATTGCTGCGCCTTAAAATTTCAGAAAATTATTTGGACGGAAGTGTTCTGTTCCAAAAAAGTTACAACCTATGTCCACTTTGTACCAGTAAGAAAAGTAGAAAAAAAAAAGTAGAAAAAGAATGTTTAAAAAATTTAAATAAATGATGAATTTAAAAAAATAAAGAAAGATTTCTTTAAAAAAAGAAAACCAAACAATTGGGCGAATCTAGCAGTGACAGCTAGCTCCGTCCAAGAGTCTTCTAGCAGGTCCCGGCCAATGACAGGTAGCCTGGGGACGCTGATCTGTCATTGCAACTGGGCGCTGCAAGGCTTTTCGGCTGGCCAATGGCAGGCCGTTCGCCCTGCTTTGAGTGCCACTTTGGCTCAGTCGAGCCAAAGCATATCCCTTACAGCTCGCCTGAGCCACTTGGTCAGCTTTGGGAGCTGTACGGGCTATAGTGAATAGCCTGTACAGCAGCCCTTCGATTCGACTGAACCGAAGGGCTCCAGCGCCCGAAGCTAGCTGAAGGATCAGCTTGAGCTACGACTGATCCTTCGTCCAGCTTTGTGAATAACCCTCTATGTTTGACCTGCCTTGCTTGCAATTTAAATGCTTCTCAATAGCAATTTGTGGAAACGTAATGCAAAGCAGATAAGGGAATACAAAGTCACCAGCACTCCAGTCATGTAATTGTGTTTCCCAAATTTATTGCGACATGTAATTTTATGTTGCCTTGAGAACGTTGGTATATATGTCTGTGACGCTGTTCTTCACAATAAATTTGTGAGATGCAGTTACATGTCCAGAGTGCCGGTGACTTTGTATCCCTTGATCTCGTTTTGACACAGCACCATCCACTTCTATCACTTCGGGCACCCACCTATCGTTTGAAGGTCTAGTACCGTCAGGAGTGCAGCTACATATAGGGACTGAAGCAATGTCAAGCAAGTCGAATGCAGCCTCTAAACTGCCCTATACACTACTCTACTGTAGTCAATGGGAGTCTACTGACCTCTGTTTGATGTGCCTTTCAAATGCAGGAAATCCACACCCATCTACTTAAATCCTGATTGGAACACAATTAATTAAAACCTCAGATAGTTTACACTTTATCCAAATAAAAAAATAAAATGCTTTGGCTGGTATATGATACATATGTATATAGGTTTCTTCAAAAGGACAAAGGACCAATTTTAGACATTTACATGGCAAGCCTGTAAGCTTGCATTGTCATGTATTTGCTTATATGTTTGACCCAAACAGATCTGGGTGTATGTATGTACACTGCTGCCTTAAATACCTGTGTTTAATGGAAATAAATAATGCCAGCTGAAAGTATTTTCATTCAGGGACTTCCAGGAAGACCAATTTACTCATGCAAAACAACCTCGTCATCAATGACATATGACCGCACCTGTCTGGTGGGGGAGCTCTATTCACAGGGAAGATCATGTGAAAGAATGGCAAGCTACCGTTGCTTGTGACTCTACCTGTGCCTTAATTACCAACATTGTGGGTTCCAAGGCCACAAAGGTGAAATTGTTCATTCATTCCTCGCCTCAGCCCCAGTCTCTTTAACCAGCATCAGCGCTCAGTGTGCAATTTATTTTGTCATTGCTAACCCGAGCCGCGAATTCATTCGAGTTGCTTTATTGAGCAAGAAAATAGACTCGATGAAAAGCATGAGATGCAGGTACTTCAATTATCTCTAGCTGCTTTGTAAATCACAGCCCTTTTATCAGTTTTGTGCATTAATTGCTGGCATCTCCAAAGCACTCCTGGCTTCTAGAGTGATAAGAGATCTCCAAATTTCATTAGACATCTGTGATAGGGGTGGAGAAAAAAGCTTCTGAGATTAGAAAGGAAAAAAAAGGCATTGAGCTTCCAACAGAGAGAGTTTGTATTATACACCAAAGATATAATACAATGTTGGAACATGTGTGTCCTCCTTTATTGAAAATTGTGTTTTTTTAACCTTGAGATGTTTATAGTTTGCATTGTTTTTGTAGCATGAATTATGTTTTTCTAGTGTTTTTTGTTTGGGCTTTTGGTGTTGATTTAGTCATAATGATACCAGCCTTGCCTAAATGTATAAACTGCTGCCCACCGTTATTGGTTTGTGAACACTATAAACTATAAACTATGTATTGGCAAAGAGCTGTGTGCTAAGTACGGTAACCTGGAGCAGCTAATCAGGATTAAAGAACCACTATAGCGAAAACATCATTATTAAGATCTTATCAGGTCTCTGGGATCTGAGACTTGAACTTAGAACACAGGAGTCTCCCCTCCAATCAGGCACGGTTATAGAGGCTCTGCATCCCCAAAACAAGCTACTATGATCCAGAGATTTAGGTTCCCTCAAGTCACCAAACACAGGGAAATGTTTCTTCCAGCGAAGCAGTGAGTGTGCCAACCATCTCAAGAGTACACTTCTTGCGATACATGCCCCCATACTACTGTTCAACACACCTTACTCAAAAAAGTACTGTATACACTATTTCTTCTGGTCTGCAATGCACCAAAACGCATGTAAAAGCATGAGAGTAAAAAGGCATCAGCATGCAAATCTGCATGCAAATCTGGTCTGGAGATGGTGTGAACAAGCCCTTAATCTTTTGGTTTCCTGAAAATGATCCTCAGATGTATAAGAAGTGCAGCATTCAAAATTGGATCCCCTTTAAACACTTTCCAGTGCTTCTTCAGAACCTTGGATATTCAAAAGGCACTGCTATTGTATTATGTACAAAATTAGATATTATACACTATTGTTTACTTCTACTGGCCCCTTTTCTTGTCTCTGCTCATGTGTGCAATAAATATTGGGCCCTGTCTCCTCAACATTGTAATGCCTTGGCATATGAAAATGATTAGGAAGTTAGCAGCAATGTTCGAAGATGCTAAATGGCAGATGAGCTTGTTACACCTGCCTCTTCCACAGCCCAACCTTCTAATGATATGCCGTGGTATTAGGCTGGGTTCACACCTGAGCGCATTTTTTCAGCTTGTTTTTCTTGCGTTTTTTAGCACATTTTTCCGTTCAGTGAAACGCACGTTTCACTGGCGGTATGATTTATTTTTATTTTTTCCTTATTTTCTAAAAAAAAAAGTAACTTTCAAACTTCCCGCCGGCTTTGCCCTCTGCGACGCGGCGGCTCGCAAGAGACCGAACCCGGAAGTCGCCAGTCGCCGGAGGACACAGTGCGGATCGCGGACAAGGTAAGATCTGTACGCTGAATTCCCGAATGTGGCTCGGGGTTAATGGTTTTTTAACCCCGATCCACACTCGGGAATACCAATGGAAACGCCGGGAAAACTGACCCAAAGAAGCTCCTGTACTTCTTTGGGCGTAGGGCGTTTTTCAGAGCGTTACTACACGCTGTAAAACGCCCAGGTGGGAACCATGCCCATAGGCAATTATTGGTTTTCACATGTATTACACCTTACTTTCAGCTTTGGAAGAAGCATAGTAGAGACTGCTTAGAACAAAAGGTATTCACATGTCTCATTCCATCCCCAAAATAAGGGGCTTATTTTTAATTTCAGGATAGTGGCCATGCAAATCAGTCCTCTACACCTGGTGCCTAAATGTACAACCAGAAACACTGCTGTATAGTCTATCACACTGCCTGCCCAAAAGAAAAAGTAACTACCTAGATTTAGCTAAGCAAATAGGTTAAGGCCTTAAAATAGGATAATAACTCTAGTTCAGCAACATTATGTGCCCAAAACATGAGGTCAGCTGCCTACCTATACTAAATGATCAGGTTTTTCCATCAATGGATTTTTCTTCCCTGATGGCATGAGCATATTGCAAGATGACAATGCCAGGATTCACCGGACTCAAATTGTGAAAGAATGGTTCAGGGAACATGAGACACATGGATAGGCCACCCCATAATCCAGACCTTAACCCCATTGAGAATCTTTGGGATGTGCTGAAGAAGACTTTACTCAGTGATCTGACTCTCCCATCATCACTACAAGATCTTGGTGAAAAAATAATGGGGTCTATTCACGAAGCAGCCGAAGGATCTAGCCGTAGCTTCGACCGATCCTTCGGCTAGCTTCGGCCCCAGGACCCCTTCGGTTCAGTAGAACTGAAGGGCTGCTGTACAGGCTATTCACTATAGCCCGTACAGCTCCCGAACTTGGCCGAGCGGCTCAGTCAAGCCGAACGCATATGCCTCGGTTTGGCTGAGCCGTGCTGAAAGCCGAAGCTGGCCGACAGCCTGCTTCTGACAGCTGGCTGGAGCCAGCCGTGATCTTACGGCTGGCTCCGGCCACTTGCAGAGAGATCAGCGTCCCTGGTTACCAGCTAACCACGGACACGGATCTCCAGACAGCTTAACTCTCCCTGGCGCTTGGAGCCTCCCGCTCCCGGCCGCCAAGGAGAGAAACACTGCGGAGCATGTTCGGCCGACCCTAAGCCAAGCGAAGTCACCCGATGTACGGCTGATTTCAGCCGATATACAGCTGAAATCAGCCGTACCAGCCTGAAATGAATAGACGAACAAAGTTCGGCTCACTTCGCTTTAGGTCGGTCATTTACTCGGCTGCCTACGGCAGCTTAGTGAATAGACTCTGGACAGAAATAATTGTTCTGATATTGCATAGGCTCATTGAAACAATGCCACAGCAAATGCGTGCCGTAATCAAAGCTGAAGACGATCCAATAAAATATTAGAGTGTGTGGCTTTTTTTGGACAGGCAGTGTATAATTCAGCCATATATTCCAAACATCCAGTCTTGACATTTACACTGACCCAATACACAGCACAACCCTGTCTGGCAGAGAACCTAATTATTCTCTAAGTAACACTTATAGGTCTTGTCCCTCCCCAGCCTGTGACTGTTGTAGTAAATGTGTATTGTAGGAGTGCTGGACTTTAAAATTACGTAAAATCAGTGGTTCATAGTCTATATTCTTTGGAGGCTGCTCCAAAGAAGGAAATCCCAGAGGGTCCCTATAGTAGTTCATAGAAGTATTCAATGAATGAAAGCGCCACCATGTTTTATAGGTCCAGTAAATGGTTTATATAACAAGAGTGGAAATCCAACACGTTTCAGTGGTTCAAAATTCTCCCGTCATTAGACTCCCATTACAATGTTCCTTGTTAACACATGAGTCCTGTATCACTAATGATTAGCTTATTTTGCTGCTGTCCCGCCCCTGCCTGAGCTCTGGTGTACGGGAGATTGCATGAGACTGGTATCAAGCCAAATTCAGGAACGTGCACTACTTCCAATTAAAAACATGCATTTAATTATATATTTGTGAATACAGACTTGCATCAATTTTTGTCTTTTATACCTGCTTGGATCTGAGCTTTAAAACAATATCTTAATAAAATGGAGTTCTTGTTAACTGAACTTGCAAACAACGGATTATTTATTGTGAACGGATATGGCTTCCTCTTCCTGTTGTATTACAAGGCAGAAGTAAGAGACAAAACATTACACCTGTATTAATCATAGCATTTACTGTATAACTGAGCAGAGCACTTGGAGCAACCACTTCACACACAGCAAAGCCCGCACATCTCAAGTATTTTTCTATTTGAGATCATTTTTAAGATAATTGAGAAATGGATTAATCAGTAATATGAATAAAGTGCATCAAGTGGATCTAAGTATCGTACTTGGAATAAATTAGTCTAGTAAAAGCTATCATAACAGCTTAGAGGCTTCACGTAGAAGCTTACGAATTCATGCATGGTAATCCAATGTTACCAAACTTGTAACATTTACTAATATATGCTAATTATTACAAGAGCAGGAAGTATTCTTGTTCAAAGATGCTTTCTAATTAAACCTGTAGTGGAAATAAAAATACAGAATATAGTGGACAAGAGGGAATTATAATTTTCTATACAAAAGAGTGAGACTGACTTACGATGGGGGTTTAAAGGTGGTCTTACATGGCTTTTGGTTTAAAAGGTACACAGTAATTTTGCATCAAATCTGATCCTTCTTGTTGGACCCCCTAACTAAACTCCCCTTCCCCCATTACTGACATTTTTCTTTTGCTGTATTCCAGTTTTACTGCCCCGCAGTAGCAGCACTTACAACCAAGCAGAGTATGCTAAAATGGGCTGGAAGTTTATTGTTTTACATGCAGTCCACCACAGTCATCCTCCAACAAGATGCTTGTTCAATGGTCTTCTTTGAGGTAATATTGTGTTCCCTAACATTCCAACAATAGATATTGTGTATTATTTTTGTGGGCTTTGTGTTATCTTTCTTTGCATCCAAAACACAGGATCATTTCTGAAAAAAAGGAATCACGATGTCCGCGTGCAGTAATTTGTTAGAACTGTGGCCAGCCTATGGACATCCAAATATTCACATAAGCTTTAAAACAAGCCCTCACTGACCTCTGTAGCTGCGGATACATAGGAACAATTCATCCTCAAAGTTCACAGGAGAAATAGTGAATTAATACAAGTTTGGTCTTAGCATGCTGCTCTACACCCCACCTTCAGTATACCTGCTGTGTGTGTAGGCTGGGATGCTGCAAGCCACTACTTGGGGAGAGGGGTTAATGAAGAATTAACTGAGCTAATGAATGTTTGTTTTATTTATGCCCTTTAAAAACTGCAGATTGGGGCTATTTAACATAACCAGAATGTGTGGGGTTGAGGAACAGGGTTTAGGGTACGTAAAGCATTTCTTACCTCACTTCTCCTCACCTCCCTTTCCTCTTTCTGTTTTGCTACTCTGGTTCTTCATTCTTGCTCCCATTACCCCTACACGCAAACCATGTGTTCCTCAAATCCTCCTTTTTACTGCTCCCCCATTACTATATAAAACCGGGGAACCTGTACTTAAACCCTCCCTGGTCCCGCCTAAGAGCTGGCGATGTTTAAGACACTGGAGATGTATTGTTAACACAGCTATGTCAGGATGGTTCCGGTTGACATTTTCTCCATCAGTCTTTATCATATTGTACATTGCATGTGAATTGTGACTCCTTCACAAAACTCAGGTTGAAAGTAAAACATTTACAATATGTTTTTGTTTTTTCCTTGTCTGTCCACTGAACATTGATGACTTCATTCAGATGCATAGCTGAAGGCGAAGTGGGCACAGTGGTTTTTAAAGGGAGTTTGAAGGCTCTTTTTGGGAGGGGAGAGGTAACATACTTATACCCCCATCTTCTCTGAAATTTCTTGAATGGTAGAAGAGCACAATCTGGTTTTAGTTTTCAATATAATAATCAGATATGTTGATGGCAAAAGAGGAGACTTAGGAAAGGCCATTTACATCCTGTTGCAGCCAAACATTTTGACAATTATTAGGGTCAAATAGCTTCTTTGGAAAAAATAAAAGGTTCTATAAAATAGAATCGTTCTATTAAGAAATCCCAGCCCGAGTGAATCAGTTAGTCATTACTGACATTAAAATGCCGTTCTGAGGGAGCCTCAGCCCCCCTTTATCCCGTGGATGAACTCTGAAGCACCTGCAGCAATTTTTTTTCTCTCGCTACATTGATTTCAACTACTGGAACTGCTATTTTTTCCAAAGAAAATAATATGCTGACAGAATAATGTGTTTTAGACAGGACGTCCCGAGCAGCTGCTGAGTTTAAATTGCGTTTACTTTCTTTTTATAGCCCTAGAATAATGTAAGGCTGAGACAAAGAAAATTTGTAAGGATTGTACATTAATCAGGCAGCAATAAAGGGTAACTCTACACAAATCCAACCAGCGGGAATTGGTAGCGGACCAGGTTATGTAGAGGGATTGTAGATCTGCTGGTGCTGGAATCAATCATTCTCCACCTATACTCTCCAAAGCTCCTGCTCCTGACTTGTTGCACTGTTATGTTTGGCATTTCAACAGCAGAAAGGTTTATTCTCTTTTTTAGGTAGGGAAGGGGGGGGTGAAGTTATAGTTTCGCTTCAAGAGACATCTTGGAATGCAGCGAAACCACTTTGACCACCAACCGTGTTCTATGTAATGTACCTTTATTGTTAGCAATCATCACTGGATTTTCAACAGGGTACTTGTAGGTTCATAAATTTGGCACCCTAAGTAACATCCATCTGATATATTCTTCTCTTTTTTTCATTTTTCTTGGTACTAACCTGGCTTAGAGTACTGGTAAAATGTGTTAAAACCCTAAATGAAATGACTACTGACAACACAAAATGTGTGGCCAATTCTAATTTAAAAAACTGCTTCTTTGCATCTCCAGCCTATAGATATGTGCCTACAGTGCCGAATGGTCAATTTGGCACTGCTGGTAATAATACAACACATCATTTGACTAGCAAAATCTGTCCTTAATGTATTGTACTCACCTCTCCTTCCCCAACCTGCTACAAAACTGATATATTTAAATTTGTTTCCCATATGCTGGAGAGTTAACGTGTGTCTATAGCCCAAACTTTTTTTTACATTTTGGAGAGAGTGGGGAAGGAATAGAACGCCTCTCAGGTTTTACTACTATTGGAGGCTCTGTTGGAAAGATTCTTCACTTCCTGTTTGGTAAAAAGGTTATCTCTCTAACAGCACCACAAACAAGAGAACAAAGAGAACTATGAGGTGAGTGATTTACACTCATCCTCATAATTAGACATTGAATCTGTCACACGTCGACTCTATAGATCGGGAAGTGAGCGAACACATACCGTCGCTCACTTCCCGATCATCTCCCTGCAGAGAGCGGCGACTGTCAGTCACTGCTCCCCACGGGGATTCCCCCCTCCCCTCTCCGATCCTCCAGCACTGACTGGAGGAACAGATGGGAGAGGGGGTGGGCACAGCTGGCTCTGCCTCTAGATAGGCAGAGCCCGCTGTGTATCAGCCAGCTGGGTGGATCTCGACAGTATTGTCGGGATTCGCCCCGGCTGTGGCGCTCTCAGCATATAGCAAGCTTTGGGTCACGAGAGGACATTAGGATATGCCCTCCTGTGACCCTAAAGATAACTATGGAATACCCCATAGTTCTCTTTTAAGTAGGGTAATGGTAGAACCTCTGTCAGCTTTTTATTGTTGTCTTTTTTCCTGATGCAGATTTTCCCTCATTTCCTGTTTTGTAAAAGGTTGTCCCTAAAACGGAAAGTAAGGGGAAATTTCTCTAATGGAGCCTGAATAGCAGTAAAGCTTGACATGGGTTCTAACCTTTCCCCATTCTATCCAAAACTTAAAAAAAAAACAAAAAAACAACAGTTTTAGGGTGTAGGGTATAGATATAGTTTAAATGACGTCTTGGGGAATCTGTTGGTGGAATCTCTACACCTCCTCTCACCATTATAACTGGTCCTCATTTACATTTGCCGGATATTTAAAATTATTTTATATTATGGATGATGGAACAGGAGGATCTGAAACACAAAAAGGTGGATGGGAAAACCCACAACTCAAGACAGGGTCTAGCCCTGCAAGTCAATTTCCATTAGTACATCACACATCAGTCATTTAAAGTGAAAAGTATGTAAACCCTCACAATGATCATGTCCTTGGTCTACTAAATATAAATGTCATATCTGTTAAATTTGTGCAAAAAATACCAATTGATTCTGCAGAAAGCCAGTGCTGTTCTGTGCCCTGTGCCCTCTGCAGTCTTATCCAAAAATGTTATCAGGATGTGTTAGTGTCACATACCTGGTTGGGGACTGAATGTGTGAGGTGGGCTCCCTCGCACCTCGTTTCACCAGGACTCTGGAGTTGGGGACAGAGTCCAAGCAGACAGCGAGTGGCATGGTTGCCAGTGGTGATTACACCATGCAAGCTAGAGTCCAGGTGCTGGGTGAAGAGCAGGGCAGGATCCGTAATCAGGGTCAAACGAGCCAAGGTCACACCAATCGGGCAGGCAAGGTACCAAAGGGATGCAGCAGAGGCAAACTCTAGTAAACGATCCAAGGTCAAGGGCAGGCAGCAATCAAGAATGGGCAAGAATAAATCCGGGTCAGAAGTCAGGCACTACAAGGCAAAGGAACACAGGGGAGCTGAAAGACAAGCAAGCAGGAGACAGGCAGGCTTGGTTTACATAGCGTGATCCATTAGCGCATTGCGTCACTTCCTGTGCGCCGTTTTGCACGCTTTTTCGCTGCCGTTCCATGGCGCGCACGCATGCGCGCAGATGCCTGTTTTCCAATGGTATGGAAAATTGGACCCCGCGCATTCGCAATAACAGATGGTCTCTGACAGGACCTAAGAGTAACTCCCCCTATGTAATGCAAAGGGGTCTATTCACCAAGCTGCCGAGGGCAGCCGAGTGAATGACCGATCAGAAGTGAAGTGAGCCGAACACTGTTCGGCTATTCACTTCAGGCTGGTACGGCTGATTTCAGCCGCACATCGGCTGAAATCAGCCATACATCGGCTTGCTTCGAGTGGCTTCGGGTCGGCCGAACATGTTCAGCATGTTTGGCTGACCCGAAGTGCAGAAGGAGTTCGACTCAGCCGATACAACATCTGGATCGGCTGAGCCGAACCTCCGGCAGGCTTCTCACTGCTGTCCGGGCTATTCTTAAAAATGCCGAGCAGCAGTGAGTGAATAGCCGAATGCCGCTGAGTGGCATTTGGCTCGGCTGTTCTGCTCAGTCCCTCAGAGGGACCGAGCAGAACAGAAAAAGAGTGAATAAAGTAAAAAAAAGTAAATAGAAAACGATTGTGCGGAGCTAGCAGTGACAGCTAGCTCCGCCCAATAGTTTTCTATTGTCCGGCGGCTCTGCTGCTGTAAAAAAAAAAAGAATAAAAAAAAACTCCCGGGCGCTCTGGGAGCTTCCCGCTCCCGGCCGCCAGGAGAGAAACAGTGTTGTGTCTTTTTTTCTTTAATCTGACACGATCGATGTCAGAATAGAAAAAAAAAAGAGATTTTTCCCATTGAAAAAAGAAGGACTGCTAAGCTGCAATATATCCAATCTATGTTCTTGGGTTTAGAAGTTTAGATTCACTTTAAGCCTCAAAAAGGTCAGAGAAACAAATGATGTCAAATAGTGAATGTGCAGTGTAAGAACACAGAAGTCAAGGGATAAAATTGAGACTACCTGCAAATTTTTGTTTTTTTTTGTTTTGAGTTTTTTGAACCCCAGCCTGGAAGGTGTCTTTAGACAGTCGTTTACCAGGCAGACCTGTCTTATCAACTTAAAGAAGCTGTTTTTGGATTTGGGTCACTGATACTTTAAAGTGACACAATACTTAGGAGTTAAATCTTAAAAATGCATTCAAGTAACTAAACTAATAACAAAAATATACATGATTTGTGTATCACTCAGCTGTAGATCCTCAAATCAGCTCTGAATTGGCGCTGACACCGCCCTTTCTTCTGAAGGGTGGCTACTTTGTTCCCCATGGTGCCTGTGTGTGTTGTAAAATAGCCACCACTCCAAGCTCACTCCTGTGATGGACTACAATCTCACGTTTAGTTTACTATTTTGTGCTGAAATTATAATCTATTATGGGAGCAAGCTTGGAGCGGTGACTACTTTACACCCCAGCGACCATGGGGAACAAAAGTAGCCACTCTCCAGAAGGAAGGACAGTGTCAGTACCAATTCAGAGATCATTTGAGGATCTACAGTCGAGGGATATACAAATAAGAAACATTTTTGTTAAAAGTTAGGAAACTTGAATGCATTTCTAAGATTTAACTCCTGAGTTTAGTGTCACTTTAACAAGAAATCTACAGAGCAATCTAATTTTTTGTGTAATTTTTTCCTTTCCTGTCCTTCAACTATGGAATGAAAATAAACATGAACTTTTTCCTTTCAACTGCTTTTTAATATTATATATGATATATATAGTGAGCATTGTATTACTGCTAAAAAAGAAGCCAATATCTTTCTTCACTCTCATACTGCACTGGAACATCTAGAGTTTCTTGTTCTGAATTTAAACTCTAAGATGTTCCTGGCCCCAGGGAAGTAGCTTTCATAGTATAAAAAAAACGTTTTGTTAGAAGACCTCCAACTCGTTGTACATTTTATATTTACCACGGTGCAAAAACACGATTACACAAGATCCTTCAAACACCTATTAACACCTTCCACACAATATCTGTCTGCCTTTTTTTTCACCTAGTAACTAAGTTACGGGCAGTGTAGGTGGGCCAACTGGTTCTTATTTACTCTCGATTTTGAAGTCTATTTATAAATCAAAACTGGATCCGTTGCTCAGGAAAGACCAGCGTTCCAATGCAGCCGATGTTGAATTGAACTGGGGTTTGGGTCAGCCACACATTCATTTAGAGTTTCCTTACCCACATTTCCATCATACGCTTAGTTACAACTCCCCCGCCCCCCTTCCCTTTTCCTCCCAACCTTCCAAAAACCCATAAAAAACAACCACTTTTGAGGGCTTCTTGAAAAAACATTTTGCCTCATAAAAATGCTAAAGCATTGTTTGTGGGTCCAAAGAGATCAACAAATGGTATAATGTCTAGTTTTCATTTTTACTGGTTAGCACTTGCTGCATAGGCCTGTGACCTCTTTGTGAAACTTCTTTTACTAGTTTATTTTGGCCTCTTGCAGGCATTCATAAAATTCCAAAGGAGCTGGAAGTTTTAAGAAGGGCTTGTAAAAAAAAAAGTATA
>NW_017306374.1:859747-864425 GCF_000935625.1 Nanorana parkeri
TGTGGTGTGGGGGGGGGGGGGGGGTAAGAATTACAAATACCCATCTTTTTTCCAATATAAGTCACAATTTGTCCAAGCAGATAGAAGTCCCGCCGTCATAGCAGCCAGTCATTCTCTTGCAGCCATTCAGCCTTCCCAGCAGGGTGTGCGGACTGTAGAATAGACGGAATAACACTGCATCTGAAACAAATTAGATCTCCCTTGTAGCCACCCAGTGTTTGCTGATGGATGGAGGTCTATATTTACAGCAAAACTAATTGGCAACACACACAGACATCCAAAAGCATATTATTTTGCCACATTTCAAAATGGTTGTTTTTTTTTTATTATAGAACATTATACAGCTTAAGATAAAAAAAAAGAAAAGAAAAAAAGAACAGTGAGATTTTCAAGTCTCATAAAAGGTTTGACTGCAGTAGAAAAAAAATAACCTACAAGGAAGGGAAAAAGAAGGTTTGATTCTGGGGGTTTTACTATATTAATGAAGTCTTCTCTGCAAAATGTTTCCAATTTAAAAACAATTTGGTGTGCTGGGCAGTAATAAAGTGTTTTTCTTTTAAATGACCTGAGACTTTTAAAGGTTGTGATGGATAAAAATGCCGTTGGATGGTTATTAAAACATAATTCAAGAGAGGCTTAACAGAGTGGGGCCTTCCAGAGGAAAAGTCGGTAGTGTAATATGGGATAAAATAGCTAATAAAGGAATTTTTAAGCCTGCATGCATGTGCGCAGTATTTTTTTTTTGTTTTACTTGTTTCTCTTTATTTTACTTACATCCGCTATACTTTAAAACAGCACGTTTGCATATTTCATATACGCTTAATCAAACATGATTTTCACAGGGGATACACACAAAAAAATCTGTTATATTTAAAGTGACTTTGTAATTGTCCATATATACAGTATTTGTAGGAACCCTCTGCCACTGCTGCAGTTTATTATGATTAAGACAATTTGGCTATGAATATATTTGATAAGACGTTCAAGTTTGAGAATTGTAACATTCCTGTATGTTAAAACAAAATAATAAATCAACATGATTTATAACATTTCTATGCCACAAATAATAATCACATTAATACATATAATGAGTTAAATAGATTATAAAATATGTTATTAATATTACATAATAATTTTCTACTTTTTTTTCCATAAACGTTAAAAACAGTATAATGTACAATTGTATGTAGGAGGATTCAGTGATTGTTTTTGTATTCTATTTTCTGGGAAGACAATAATAAGTAGTTCTTATGGGGGAATAAAAAACCTCTCAAAACATTATTTGCTTGTTTTATTTAAGCATAACTAAACTCAAAACCAAACTAAAATTATACATTGCAGTTTACCAATCCTTATATGTAGTGACTGCATTAGTTTTTATTTCAGGCTTTTTTCCTTTATTTTTACCTGGTAATTCTGCCAGTAACACACTTCTTGAGAGTAAATAGAGAATCATCAATATTGAATGAATCCAAAGCAACTTTAATCATCATGGTGGTAAAAACAACAGGTTTGGGGGGCTCATTACACTCCCCCTCCATCCGGGCTATAAAATAAATGAACGGGGAGTGTTTTATGACTCATTCTGCACTCTTTCTGCTGTTCACTCACTTCTGTGAGCCCGGTTGGGGGCACCTTGTTTTAAGGGCAGCCTGTCTAGAGCATTTGAGTTCTAAGGATTGGATAGACTCCTAAATACATTTTCTGGACTTAGTAACACAGTTCTTGCTCCTGGGTTGCTACGCACCATACAATTTATACATGGAGGAAGCCACTGTGGCCATTAGGCTGCTTTCCTGATTTGGCCTACTAACCCCTCCTCCACTCCTCATCTCCATTACATAGGGATGTGTCCTTTTGTAGTTCACAGATAGTAGCTGGCGCACTTCATTGGGTAACTCCAGTTCAGTGCACAGGTAGTTACAAGGACACTGGAATTCTGGCAATAAAATATTTCCTTAGTCCCCCCCCCCCCCGCAAAAAAAAAAAAGTATGCAGACACCACATCTAAGTGGCATTCTGCAATATATTAAGCTAATTTGTTTTTGGGTTTATATATTCTTTAAACAAGTCCAGGATTTTTTAAATTACCCTTTTTTATTAACCCATGCAGTGGGGCTATCCCCACAAACTGCTTGTTTGTGTCTAGGTTAAAAAAAAAAACAAAGATATACTCACCCGACCGGCCAAGCCAGCTTCTTTTCAGACCGGTCCCTAGGATATCTTTCCCCCTCCTCTGCAGGGTACTGAAGAACATTCCATTCTATGTAGGAGGAGTGGGCAGGCTGCAGGGAGCGCCGTGACAGCTGGGCAGCTCGGAACTTTGGGTGGGTAAATCTTTATTATTTTAGCAACTAGACACAAAAGAGCACTTAACCCTTGCAGTGCGGATGTAGCCCCACTGCAAGGGTTATTTAAAAGATTTTTGGAGTTCTTCTTTACGTGTTAGCGTTAGGTTTGAGAATATACAGCCATAAGATTTAGGCTCTACTCTAGAAAGAAGCCTTCACAGTACAAGCCAAATGATAGTGCCAAATGACACAATCGTTTTAAACTATTAGCACAATGTCACTTGTCATGAGGGAGCCTGTGTGTGACCACTTGCACATGCATGTTCCCGTAAGAGCAGACGGTATGGAATGTCCAGCATGGGTAGTATGTTGGAATAATAACCAGAGGTCATTTTCAGGAGTAACTAAGCCAACTGTTGAAACCAGAAAGAGTTGCAAATACATAAGAATCAAACCAAGCTTTTGACAGGTTCAATTCAAGCAAGGTCAGGTAAAGTAGAGTCAGTAACAAAAGACATTTAAACCAAAATGTCACACCTTTTAGCTAACAAATTCTAAGATGGGACATTCGGGAGTAGAGGACATTGTCCTTAAAAAAGATACTTAAACAATCAGGACATTCACCATCACTGATAACAGCTGATGTGGTGACAGAGAAGTGCTTGCCCTTGCCTTTTGAGCAGCATACCAAACCTGGTGAAAGCTGGTACAGATATATGCACACAATAGGGGAACCTGGAGTGTAGAAGTACCTAGCAGTGGTAATCGAAGGGCAGCACAACCCAGGGAGAGAACCAAGAATCACACCAGGGTAAAACTGTGCTGAGGAAGCACAAGATGACCTTCCAGCAGGCTAAAGCAGAGAGGAATGACCCGAAGCAGACCACCTGATCTCTGATTATACTCCAGATGCCCATCCACAATATGGATGACAACTGATTACTTAAATGAGCACACTGCAGGTATGTTTCTGGCACTTTTGTTTCTATATTTTTTTGCCAAAAAAATGAAAAACATAAAACAAACCATAAATCAATAATCAAGAGTTTTAACCATCCTCAGACAGTATTATATTTTTCCTTTTATGCCCTTTTAGGAAAAAAGAAAAAACTGTAAGAACGATTTGTACTGGTATCTAAAACCACAAGTCTATCGTTAAGTGTTTCATTCTTGTAACCTGTAAAAGCTGCTGACTTCTAACAATAAGGTTTCCTTGACAGACTAAAACAATGGTTTCCCCATTGCTAGGAGAACCATTGTTAAGAAATCTTCCAATGTAGTTGTACCTGAACCTAAAAAAACATCCTCCTTAAAGCAACATTGCCCCAAACCATTGATGAAGATGAAAGATTACCCGTGGACACACAATGTGACAGATTTATGGTTTAACATGGCTGACATAGGTGGAAATTTGAAAAACCTGCCTTACAAACAGAAGGTCACATCTTTCATGACAATGAAAACCTCCCTTAGAAACAGAAGGTCACATCTTCATGACAACTGTGGGCCAGCCATTATTGTACTAAAGAAAGAGAACTGTGTGTCCTTCAGATATTATCACTTTTTTGGAATCTGAAGACTATAGGATTCAAAGTTACTCCTGAAGCTATATGTGAATGCACTACATTCAAAACACATATGGGTCTATTCACTAAGCTGCCGTAGGCAACCGAGTGAATGACCGACCTGAAGTGAAGTGAGCCGAACACTGTTCGGCTATTCACTTCAGGCTGGTACGGCTGATTTCAGCTGTATATCGGCTGAAATCAGCTGTAGATTGGGTGGCTTCGCTTGGCTTCGGGTCGGCCGAACATGTTTGGCTGATACGAAGTGCAGAAGGAGTTCGACTCAGCCGATCCAACATCTGGCTACTCACTGCTGTTCGGCCTATTCTTATAGATGCCGAACAGCAGTGAGTGAATAGCCGAATGCCGCTGAGCGGTTCTGCTCCATTAAAAAAAAAACGAGAAAAAAAAACTCTCCCGGGCGCTCTTTTTTCTTTATTCTGACATGGAGCCAGCAGGTAACCAGGGACGCTGATCTCTCTGCAAGTGGCCGGAGCCAGCCTTAAGATGATGGCTGGCTCTGCCCAGCTGTCAATTTGCAATAGCCAATAGTAAACTAGCATTGTACAGCCCTCTGCTGCAGTTCTCCATCAGGTCCATTGGCAGAGGGTGGGTACAATGCTAGTTTACTATTGGCTATTGCAAATTGAAATAGCCAATAGAAATCTAGCAATGCATTCCAATCGGCAAAACATTTTTTTTTCTTTCTATTCTGACACGGCTTTGTGTCAGAATAAAGAAAAAAAAAAGAAAAAGCAGTGTTTCTCTCCTGAGTGGCCAGGAGAGGGAGGCTCCCAGAGTGCCCGGGAGAGTTTTTTTTTT
>NW_017306374.1:865467-966062 GCF_000935625.1 Nanorana parkeri
TGCTAGCTCCGCACAATCATTTTCTATTTACTTTTTTTTTTACCTTTTAAACTATTTTTCTGTTCTGCTCTGTCCCACGAATGTTCGGCTCACTTTATTTCAGGTTGGTCATTCACTCGGCTGCCTACGGCAGCTTAGTGAATAGATCCGTAAGTGTGCAGACAGTTTTCATTCAGAAAAACTTGTCATCCACAACTGAATTGGCACCTAGTGTGATGACAGCACCACAGCCACACACACCCACGTTTACCCAATTTGTTTTATTATTTTGACCTGCTGAAGCTGGGCATGCAGCTGAACTGACTATATGAGATACAGGCATGCCATATGTTGGCACAGCGTCCTGTATCTCCAAATAGGAAGCACATATATGCAAACTGATCATGCCAGAGCAGATCTGCTTGCATGCTTGGCATGGTCAGAAATCAAACAGGAAAGTGCGGCAACTAGCAGGATCACCAGGTATTGCAGAGTGAATAATGCTCTTAAAAAAACGGCTACAGTAACCCACAACAACATAATAAAACAGACATTTTGAATTTTTGGGGTAACATACATTTTGGGGTGGGTAACTTACAGCTTATGTTTAACAGCTAAATAGAGAAAAAGATATATTGTTTTTTGGCTTCTGTTAATTGACATCAGTCAAGGATAGCAGTATATGAGCAATCTTACAAGAAAGGGCAGGGAGCAAACTACCCATGCTACTGAAGAGTAATGCGCTTTCTTTGAAGAAAAAAGGAGTGATCCCTTATCTTCTAGCATGTCGGGAAATCTGTGTATGTATTGAAGTGTATGTAAAGGCACTTTTTTTTTACCCACTGGATAGAGTAGGAAAGGTTTAGACCCTTGGTCAAGCTTTTATTTCTGTTTGTATCCCTGCTCTTGAGATGTACCCCTCTATCTGTCCTGGTGACCATTGTCATCAAAAAAACTAGAGAAGAAATCCAAACATTTTTAATTGTCATTAGAGCAATAGGTGAGAAAAAACATCCTCCAAAGGGGGGACACCTATTCATGTGACAACCCTCTAAAATAGAAAAAGCATTTATTTGGGAGAGATTCCCTTTCATTTCTAATATGGCTTATGGTCCATAAAAGGTAAATTATGTTACCACAGGCATCACCCCCCTTTGTTTGCATGTAGCTCCGGGGGGCGGGAAATGCCCACAGTTGACTGGGTAGAAGTGCTCATGGCAATTTCTTGTTCGGAGGAGCACAGGTTCCCACTGAGTTTGGTCCAAGCCAAAGCTAATGCCTGTTGAAGATGTTTTGTAGCTTATCTAAGTCACCTCTCCAGCTCTGATGAGTGTCTGGAAAATACTAGTATCTGTTCTAGACTTTCTACTATGTCCATTTTAGATCGAACTTGACTTCTACTTTAGCATTGTTAAAAGGCTAGAACAACTTCTATTTTACAACTTTTATGCTATTGTCATATTTGCATATTACTCTCCCAAAATGTTATGCCTGTAAACAGAGTATGTTATGTATGGCAGATGATACCAGTTCGCAACACCACAAGACTTGCAGAGGAATGCTATAACTGGGCATACCAGAAGACAAGAGCTGTCATAGAGTAATGCTTCTGCCTCCTAGTCAAGATTCCGCTACCTATGTCAGGGGAAAACTTTTATACTTACCATCCAAAGTCACAGATCTTGTCAAGTTCTCAGCTATGCTGCATAATCCAAATATCAAAAATGTCACCAGCACACCATTTAGAGTGATCAGCAAGAGTCCATTTAACGAAAAATTGCCATTCCATTGCAAGCGCTTTCGGGGCCTCAAATGGTCCCCTTCATCAGGCTCAAAATGGGGACCCTTTGAGGCCCCGGAAGCGCTTGCAATTGAATGACAATTTTTCATTAAATGGACTTTTGCTGATCACTCTAAATGGTGGGCTGGTGACATTTTTGATATTCATATATTGTTCATGGCGCCATCCGTGGTCACTACGAGCACCCACCTGTATACACAGGATATTTACGGATCCGGTAAGGAGTGCAGCAGGATACATCTATTTATCGAATGCTGCATAATCCAGGCATCAAACATCACTTGCATCCAGAGCAGGAATAGCTAAAAAAAAGCAATTGTAGCAGCAATAGCATGTCTTGCTGCCTTTTTGTCCTGTCAATAGCAGCATTTAGGCAGGAAATAGGATGTTAGCTCTGACAGAAGTAAAGAGATTTGATACCAGGTGATTTATAAGGATTCTTCGAAAGGTTTGTTGAAATATAATGTAGAGGAGTTTATTTAGATATTAGAAAGTGAAATAGGAGGTGGAAGTGTTTCACAGGGCCCTGGTGTTCCGCCAGTTGGGGGGGGGCAGAGAGGAAGAAGAGGGCCCGCCGCCCGCAGCTGCCTCATGCTGTCCGCGGTGTTCTAGATACTTGCAGACCGCAGTTCAGACAGGGGGATAGTGAAGATGCTGTAGCAGGGGGTGTGACCGGTCAGGGAACTCCATTTCCCAGCAGGAAATGCGGCGAGAGAGCTGGTGGGATACCCACTGTAGGACCGTCCAGGCAGAGTGGTCAGTGGAGAGAGTGCAGGAGTTGGCAGCCTGGAGGCACAGAGATCGGGAGCCTTGAGGACATTCTGGAGAAGAGCTGCAGCAGGTCTAGGTAGGTACCGACCGTGTATGTGTAGAATGTCATACTTGTCTTGTTGACTGCTGACTTGCCCAGGGTTAAAAAAAAATTCCAGCAACATTTTTTATAAAGAACTTTAAATGAAAAATGTAGGATAAAAAGGTTTTCAGAGCCATGCTTCTTTACTTAGGTTTACTTTTGGTTAATATCTAATCTGGCATTACTGTTAATCTGCATTGTTATTTTTCTGAGTAATGTGTCTGTTATTGTCCTCAAGTGTTTATTAAGAAATGCATAAATTTGTGTTGTGACTGAAAGGAATCACTGAGGGCTAGTTCATACCAGCCGCATGCATGCACTATTTTTTCTGACAGGACCAGATTGGTAACGCAGGCATTGATTTGCCACGTGTTCCGGTGTGGGTGATCGCACTGCGGCCGGGGGGTGTGCCATTGACTTCAATGCACCGTCACGCAGCCTCCAACACCAAAACGCAGTAAGGCGGCTGGGATGCGATCCAGTGCATGCCAGCATAGAATCGGGCCAGAACGCACTGGGGCTGGTGTGAACTAGCCCTGAAAGTCATAACATACATACTGTTTATTTAATATATATTAAAAAAAGGTATCAAAATCATGTTTTTTTTGATAGCGGGCCCTTAATGGTTTCTCGCACCAGAGGCCCTGAGGATTCTAGTTACGCCTCTGGACACAGACAATAGAAGAGCTTGTTACAGTATTTATTAAAGTGGTTGTCAGGGACCCAGGGTGGCCGTTCCTTGTCAGGTTCGCAGGTGCGGGCATCGAGCACGGGTAGCTCCTCCTCCTCCCCCTGGCAGGGCATTTGACGCCGGTGTGACCAGTGCGCGTGCGCAGGTCGCGCGGGCATGCGCGGACGAGCGAGCATAGCGCGCGCGCACGCCATTCCATGCCACAGGTGCTACTCAAGCTGGGGGAGGACTTCAGCCTTCACCACTTGCCCCCAGCCTTGTGACTGGACTCTGACAGGGGAAGCTTCCTGATTGGACTATCCTTTTGTACTGCGATTTTTGGACTTTGTTCATCCCTGCCAAGGGGTTCCACACCTGGCCCGTTACTCCAGCCCTGACAGTGGTTCTTTCAGAAACTTTACAAATCTGCATTAATAAAATCATTCTTTTTTTAAAAGAAATGCTTTACCTTTTCTGTTTAAAAAGCTATCATTGTCCTTAAGTTAGGTAACTTTGAGGTTGATTTACTAAAGGAATAGAGACTGTTCACTTAGCAAAGTGAAGACTGGAAATTCTAATTTATGTATTCTTTGCAAAGTGAAAGTTCATTAGCTTACTAAAAAAGTTGAAACTGTGTTAACTAGGGATGCACCGATACCGATACAAGCATCGGTATCGGCGGCGATACGAGTATTTGCATGAGTACTCGTACTCGTGCAAAGAGCCATGGCTCAGGGACGTGTGGCTCATCTGATTGAGTGGAAGGGCTGGAGCAAACCCAGCAACTCTCCGGCTGCACTGGAGACTCACTTCAATTCATACTCACACTTAAGTGAGGGAGAACAGGAGGCCAGGTTTGCTGCAGTCTTGCTATCTTTAAATGCTTCATATCGGCGAGTACTTGAAAAAAAGTATCGGTACTCGTACTCGGCCTTAAAAAATGGGTATCGGTGCATCCCTAGTGTTAACTGTAATAACTCAATCATATACAAGCAAAATAAAAAAAAATCCAAAACAGGATTTTGCTTGCACATGATTGTAGGACAGAAGTGAACACAGCTTCACCTTTTATGTTTATTCACGAAAGTTAAATTAATATTTACTTTCCAAGGTCAACATTCACTATGTTAAGTGAGTAGCCTTTATTACTTGATTGAATAAGCTCCTTTGCCTAGGCTAAGATGATGTCATCTGTATGCTGCTACTTCCAGATGACATCATCTTAGTCTAGACAAAGACCTGAAGCATTTTTAATAAGCATTTTCTTAAGTCTCTACTTCCCTAGCAACCCCACTGTAGCTTTTTTAGCAAGTCACAGGGTAAGAGATTGTAGAAGGGGCTGATCTGTGTCACACATTTAAGAAAACAGTCTGCACAGGCGTCAGAATTTACATAATCTTGTTATCTCTGGGCTACTGAGAAACTGGTGTTCTGTTTAGAATGCGGACCTAGTCGAATTTGACGACTTCAGCATGTGCTCTTTACTGCCATGGGTGGCATATTAATAACGGTCACTGTTAACAATACTTTGTAAATAAATGCCAGTTTCCTCGTTAATCCCATCTGTGCGCCGATACTGGGTCTGGCGCGACAGAACAGCGCCACTAAATTTTTTAACTGAAGCGGCTGCCTGAGGTCCTGGTGTCAGGGTACTGTGCGCAGGTGTCCTCACACGACATGCAGTTACCCACATGGGAGGAGCAAATGCGTGACCACCCCAGACAATGCCAATGAGCTTATATACAGTTTATTATACACACCAAAATCATATAACACAAACAACCCCACCAACACCCACAAGTAACCACAAACAAGTAATAGTAGCTAACTAAATGTAAACACAAGCACATACAAAAAGGTAACAGGGCTAGTAAACCCATGGAGCAAAGTAACACAAGGAGAGCCAAGGAACATAGGTCAAGGAACACAGGTCAAGGAAGAAAGGTCAAGGAACAAGGAGGTAACAGGACGCAGGCGACAGGACTCAGGTAATGGCGACAATACTGAGGCAAAATCCACAATTGCAGGGAGGGATTAAATAGCGTCCCAGGTAGCACCGGGTGGTGATTAATCGCCGACAGCTGGGAGACACCCGCAGGTGAGCACTGAACTTGCAGGTTCCAGCACCACCCAGTGGTGGTCTGGTACTTGACAGTTCCTAGCTGCCTGGAAACACCTGCAGGTGAGCGCAGGAACTGCAGGGCCTGGTTCCAGCGCCACCTGGAGGTGCTATGGTCCCTGACACCCGTGCTTGCTGGGGACCTCGCTACCCTTCCTGTTAACCACACGGTGCCTGTTTATAGTGCCTTCCCATGGCGGTGGGGGGTTGGCCCTTCATGGCTTCTTGCATCGGGGCCCTGAAGTATCTAGTTATAATTGTGGCCCGGCGATGGACAGCCAAATACAGTATATGTGTATTCTGTTTAAAAGCTTGGAGGCAGGATAGTTCAGGAAAGGGCAGGGAGTTATAATAGAGTTTTGCTCCAAGATGATTTCTAAATTATTGCCATCGTTATTATTATTATTTACAGGTTTTATAAAGCATCAATGGTTTGTGCAGCTCTCCAAATAGCTTATTACCTTAGGAATTATTAGATGCCACAAAATCAAAATATAGATTAGATGCATTCATTTGGGTTCTAATCAAGTCTTCACAAATCCAAACAACTTACTTATAATCAACTCAGTGGTAAGTCGTGTAAACTACTTGAGTAGTCTGATGAAGGGGCAGAGTCCTGAAAGACATACAGTAGGTGGTGCCTCTGGATGGTGTGTACGTATGATAGAGGAAGGAGCCAGGGAAGCATCTTTATAGTGGTTTGTCCAGCATTGTTCCATGTTGGATATCCTCTGTGCTGGCTTTCTGAGGCCCCATTCACACTTGAGCTGAGCATATTCGGGTGTTTTTTTGGCCATTTATACAGGTGTTTTTGCAAGCATTTCAGGCCTGAGCGTTTCATTTTATTTTTAGCCAATGCAAAGCTAGTTACTAGGCAAAAAATCTTCAAAAGAATATGTTACACTATTGCTTTTAAGCATTTTTCAGGTGCTCCCTTGAAAGTCTATTGGAGCCAAAATGTTTGACTCTGCTCCACAAGAAGCTCATGTACCTTTTTGATCTTCAGATGGTTTGCTACCATTGACAGAACGCTCATGTGTGAACAGAGGCCATTGAAAACAATGGGATTCCTCCTGTTGAGTGTAACATTTGAGCTAACAAATGCTCAGGTATGAATGGGGCCGTAGGTCACCATTCACCACCTCAAAGAGTCCTCTGATGCTGACCCACATTTTGGATAAATGCCAATCTTAGAAGAGATTGAGGGCACAATGCTTGTTTTTAATTTTATTTGACTACACTTACTGGTGCATTGGGCTCATTGATTCTTATAAGAAGCTAAGGTCTTATCATGTTCCATGAGAAACTTCAAAGCATCCTACAAGATACTGAAAATTTATTTGAATTGACCTGGACCCCCTGGATGTTATATACAGGGGTGTCGGAAACCGGGTAACTTCCATTGTACAATTGTTCTGTTCTTTTTTTGGGGTTCTATGTTTAATGTTTAAGTAGAGGTTGGGCTATTTGGTCGGGGACGGATCTACTCTTTTTGGACTCTTTTTGGACTCTTAAGCTGTTTCTTTTAGTGTCTTTTTTCCTTTTCTTCTTTTTTTTTGTCTGTTTTTCCTTTCTTTAGGCTCACACAAGTGAGCTGTTTAGTACATTGCTGTTGGACAGAAAGTCTTCTATGTATAAAGATATGGATGAGGTCATACCAAATGTTTGCTTCAGGCATAGGTGGATCCTTATGCCTGATATTCCTCTCAGAGTGTTTTGATTTTGTTTTTGTTGATGGGGGATAATTTAGCAAGAGAAGGTGGATAGATATGTTCTATTTCACAGAACTATTATGCATTGTGTGTATGGTTTCTAGTGATCTTCTCTTACTACCTGACTATGCTAAGTGGAAGACTCTGAGACGCAATTGTATGCTATACTGTTTGTGCATTATGTGCAATATTATTGTTTTATTCTACCTTAAAAATGTAATAATAAAATACTTTGAAAGTTAGAAGCTAAGGTCTTGAGCATCATTCTTTTTTTAAGTGTGTGCAGCAAAAGCCAATCAACAAGCTATCAGCCATATGCCATCTACCAAGTATGTAATCTACAATATTTCCCACTATCGGTACATCTAAATGTAGGACCTCTTTGTAAAACCATAGCCTGTCATGCTTGTTCCTTTGAGAAGCCAATCTGTAGCAAGCCAACTCAAAAAGCAATTTAGCCATTATTCTAGCTCCATCAATCTCTACCTGGCACACGTAAACACTGTATATAGAGTCATCCGTGGGAGACTCTGCTCATTACCGTGTAATGCCAGAAATTTGCTTGATTACTGTGTCAACTACACAGCAGTTGTAATGTGTCTCAAGGTACTATGATGTTAACAAGCTCTTTAAACAGAAATAAACCAATCCCCATGTATGGTATATGCCACACTTTCAGCCATTAGGAATACAAAGTGCTACATAGGGATTCACATAAAGTGCCTTTTTTCCCGCCGTAATGTTTCTTTTTTGTATGTAGTAGTTTATTACCAGCCACATTGAAATCTTAAATGTGATCTAAATCCATTTACTAACATCTCCTGTAAGGCATAACATGTTATTCTAATTCCAAAAGTTGTTCTTAAGCTTAGCAAACCTGCAAATTTATTAAAAGAACGATCTTGCCATAAAGCCCCTTGTTCAGGCACTTCCTGTCATAGGGTGATAGCCATCTCCTAGTTCTGCTCCTGCAGTCACTATGTTGTGTGCATTCTTGGTGGAGACTACATGCTGTCATGCTGACAGGGCCGGATTTACTCCCCCTGCCGCCCCAAGGCCAGGTTCCACAATATACTTTTTCTTTTTTTATTCTATTATTATTTCTTTTTTTTTAAATTTATTTCATTTTTTAATCAATTTAATTTTTTTAGATTTTTACCCACAACGTCACCGTTGCCGCCCCTCTGCGCTGGTCCACTATTGTCAATATGGGGAAGAAAGAGCAATGTCCAGAGCAATGATCTGCAGCCATCCCTGGTGTAAGTGCATGTAGTTAGGAAATGGCTGAAAGGCAGCACTGAGATGAAAAAAGGATGAAACAAAAGATAAGCACAACATTTTTTAAAGATAAAAATGTTGTGGGAGGTAAGGGTGGAGATGGGCCAGAACAGAGAGTAATTAGACACTTTCAGAAGAGGAGAGATTTATGACAAACAAGTAGGGAGGGGGCTGTGTTAGGGAACTGACTCTTCCTGGAGTAGTGACATTTTCAAGCAAGTTCAGAGGTACATTTCAGGTGAATTAAAAAACATTTATAGAAAGGAAAGACACTGCATGTAAACATTTTAAAGCCCATTTTCACCCGTGTGGAGGTATTTTAAAAAAAACTAAGTACGCCGGGCATATGCAGTTGCTGTATATGAACACAGAAGCTTACTTTTTTGTCCTCTTCATCTCCTTTTTGCTCCTTTTGAAACGGCCACTTCTGTGCTCTGCAAGCAGTCAAGTAAGTAAATGAAGAAGCTCTCTCTGAGCTCCCCCCCCCCCATTCATTATTATTCATAGTGGCAACCCCCCCAGGCAGTGTATTGTGACCTGGAGATGCAGAGCTGGTGTGCAGTGATCTTGTTACAATGACACAGAGAGGGGTCAGCTGCTTTACAATCGGACCCTAGTCTCAGACAGAGTTTCCTGTGGAGAGGATTTTCCATATTAGTTGGACTATAATTTGTAGGCCTACTACTGGTGCAATCTCAAAAAATAGTGCATGCACAATTTTTTTAATCGGGCATTGCAGTACCAGAAGGGAGGGCACGCGTTCTGGTGCAGAAGAACGCACTGGATATGGTGTGAAACAGCCCTTAAACACCTTTTCTTTTGATGCACCTCGAGCGTATTTATCTGATTTGAACTGAAAGTTCTGTTGGGCTTTAATGATATGGTTGGTCATAATCAGCCTTAATGAGGCTAAGTGAGGGAAGAAAGGGAAGGGAGTGGGGGGATGAATAGAGGAGGAAGAAGGACAGATAGAACACTGTGCACAACTTGTGGATCATAGAGAAGCAGGTTACAAACCCTGTGTCAGTCAATGGCAGGGGTCATACTAAGATAGTAATATAAGGTAAGCTATACAGTACAGGCAGAGGCCTATACTTTCAACCTCTACTTCCACCCAACCTGCCAAGACCTTATCAGGTTTTTTGAGGCAGTTTTGACCTAAATAGTTAAAGGAGAACTATGAGGTGAGTAAAAATCACTCATCCTCATAGTTCGAGCCGACTTGTGACAATGAAACTGTCACACGTTGGCTCAATAGATCAATAAAGTGAGCGAACACATACCGTCGCTCGATCACTTCTCGATCATCTCCGTGTAGAGAGCGGTGACTGTCAGTCACGGCTCCCTGCAAGGATTCCACCCCCCCCTCTACGCTCTGATCCTCCAGCGCTGACTGGAGGAACGGACGAGGGAGGGGGCAGGTACAGCTGGCTCTGCCTCTAGATAGGCAGAGCCAGCTGTCACTCACGCAGCTGGGTGGATGTTGACAGCATTGTCGGGATCTGTTCCGGCTGCGGCAGTCTCAGTATACTGCTAGCTGTAACTCGCGATATACTGAGCTTTGGGTCACAGGAGGACGCTAGTATATGTCCTCCTTTGACCCTTAAGAGAACTATGGGGAAAAACACTTACCCCATAGTTCTCTTTTAATTTTAAATCATTAAAAGATACAGCCTTATTGATTCTTGTTTTGCCACACCTTAGGCGGTGTAGAGAGTTTCCATCTAAGAAGTATCTCTTGCCTGTCATAGAATGCGGCACAAAAAATGGACAGTTTCAGATGATGATTACTGTTTATATTTTCCTAATTGAAGGGACTGCTCGCAATGTGAGGCCCCCACAGTGTTGCTGATTTCTACCACCAGAAGGTCTAGAGCTAAGGACAGGCCCATAATACAGGAATGTAGGAACAAAGCACGGCCTTGCATTTATGACATGTTGCTTTATGAGCCATAATTCTTGACTACAAAAATCAGTGTTCTTGTTCAAGTTTTCACCTCCTGCATGATTACAAGATGCTATTATTACTTCTGTAAGAATTGACAGAATTACCATGACCTGGTGTTGGTTACTAGGTCTGTTTTCCCACTATAGAAATAGGGTCTATAGAAAGAAGCCCTGGCATGTTCATGTAACACAACACACCACACACACAGGTACAACAGCTGCTTGCCAGGATGGTCAGAGAAAAAAAAAAAAACTTGCCTTGTGAAGAGGTAATACGTTATTCATGTAAAGGTTATGTACATTTTATAGGATCAAATGGCTACAGCACCACAAATTACCTGAGATTGTATACTTTTGTCAGATTTTACACGTAGAATCATCTGTTGCAGTTTAGCCAGCAAGGACAGTGCTTTTAGAAAGAGAAAAGCAATCATTTACATTCTCCCTCAATACCAGGCACCAGTTACCTTGAAATCGACAATAGCGAGGAAAACAAAGCAGGAACATTCGTTCCTTCTTCAAGGTCAGAATCAAGTACCTAATAATTTTTTGAAGACATCTCCAGTAGTCATACTTCTGTGGAAGGCTAAAGCCAATGTCACGCTAAAAGCACAGACAAAGCATTAGCCCAGGTCATGCATGCAGAATTGGGGATTTTTCAGCCTTCTCATTACATCCTTGTAGCCAACAGCCTGAAGAATTTAAAGAATAGGTATGGTTTTTAATATTTATTTTTTTTTAGACGCACGTATGAAAGAAATCAGCCTAATGTATACAATCTTATCAATGTTTTAAAAACTGTGCACACTTTCTCATTATATATGAAACAGGGCAGCGGTAATGGCTGTGCATTGCAACCCCTCTTATCTCAATGAAAGTCTGTCAGACAGGGTCTGTTTGACTCACTGCCTGCAGTTTATATTGATATGGTGCATTCAGAGACCATGGATTTTTAACGTGCCCATAAGTCCAAGGATGGATTAGGTATTGTGATTTGGCAGCCGGTATGTAGGAAGCAAATCCACTGTTGAGCATTCCTGTTCAAGTCAATGGAGGGGGAAGATATGAGTTTCACCACCTATTCCCTGATATTAGTCAATGAAGATGGTTCTCTAGCAGTGGTGTATTTAGGTTTCGTGCTGCCTTAGGCAAATCGAAACTCAGCACCCCCCCCCAATCTAAATTTGTTCCACCCCTTCCTGTTCAAGACATTTTGCGTAAGCTTTCAAGTCGCTGGATACAGCTTCTGACAGGTTGCGCTATTAGGCCTCATTCACACTGCTTAGAGTTGGCCTGTACAGATCCGCGAGGCGCGCACGGCTGTATCGGGCCGTTCCCGAGAAGGACAGGTGCTGCGTATGATTTGTACGCAGCAGCCTGTTCTTCTCTATGGAAGGACGCAGCCGTGCGCTCATCTGAACTGCATGTCCGTGCGGGTGTGGATGTCCGTATTCGTACCCAGACTGGATGGATCCTGTCTGCGTCCGAGCACAGACACCCGCACCAGCACGGATGTTTATTGGCCAACTCTGAAGGCCGTGACACACTGCACGCAAAGCCGTGCAGAGCGAAGCAAAGCTGTCCGACACGGAGCTTTGCGTGCAGTGTGTGAGCTGAGTGCAGTCAGATGATTGACTGCACCTTCAGCCAATCGGCTCATGCGTAACAACCAGCCAGACGTCGCATTGCGACGTGCTGGTTTATACGCGCGAGTCGATTACCTTAAGATGAAATATTTGATCTTGACACGCTCAGCAATGCGAGCACACTGGCTGCTGATAATGTCACAACTGCAGCGCAGTAAGGTGGGGAAGAAAACATCAGCATTCAAGAGTAGGGTAACATTAGACAATTAACAATAACAGTACAGAAGAATCCAATAATTACGAGGTCACTTTAACATTCTGGAAGCTCTGGGTAGACAATTTTCATTCGAAAAGGCCCGGTCTAGTAGTCAAAAACAGGTGAAAGGAGCCATGTACCCTAAGAGAAGCAATTAAAATTAAAGGTGGTAGTTTGGTGTGACTCAATCCAGCCCGCCCGCACTCTATCAAACTTAAATGGTTTGCCTCTGTTCATATTGGTGGCTTTATAGAGATGCAATGAAGAGTTAATCAGGGTCTTCCAAGCACAAAGGGTCGATGGGGCCGTTATTTTACAAGTCAATATAAGAAGCTTTCAAACATAGTAAAGGAGCAAGGTTAGAAGAGCTCTAGATAAGTCTCCACCTGGCCTAAAATACAGGCCTTAAGATGCAGCTGCAACAAAATATTAGTAATATTGGAGACTACAATCACCACCTCCTTATAAAAAACTAGTAGGACTAGGCAGGTCTACACATTTGGGAAACCCACTGAATCATGCTGGTGTAGCCCCTTCACCCTAACTGGAGTGGCTCTTTAAGTTTAGTGGTGCTGGAACTGTAATAAGTCTGGCTGAATTGTAGTCTGTGATCATCTGGTCATTGCTAGGTTTTCTGCTATTGTCTGCACCTACCTGTAATGGGGTATGACTCTGACACACAGTGGGGCAGCAAATGGGAGAACATTGTGGGTATTTATGCCTCACCAGCCAATCATTAGGGGTTTTATGGCCAGTGGTGAATGCTGGGGAAGTGCATACTCAGGGATTGCTATGTGCTCTTGTTAGTCCATCCCCGGGGGACTCCAGCCTGGGGGTAGGGTATAGACAGTAGGAGAAGTTAACTAGGTCTGAAGTCTGCAGGAGGTCCTATATAGCCTGCACTGGGGTCAGTAGTTCAGTGTAGCTGTCCTGGCACAGTGGCGGGGGGAGGGAGCGCTAGCCAGTGGCGCCCCCTTCAGATAGGCACCCAGGATTTACTCTCTCTACTGCCCCCAGGTCATGTTCCTCTATGCGCCCCCCTCCCCGCCAACCATAATTTTTTACTTTATTACCTTTTTCTTTTTTATTATTCTTTTTAACTTTTTTTATAGTTTTTATTTATTTTATAATTTTTTATCAATTTGTTTTTACATTTTAAATATTTTTTTTTTAAATTTAACTTTATTGCTATCACACATGAGCTAACAAGCCCCTGCGTGATAACATTTGGAGGTGACAGGTTCTCTTTATTTAACCGGTCACTTCCAATACAGGAGTTTTAGCCCTTCTCACTGTTTACATGAAGCAGAATGGAAAATGGATGTTTTCCGCTCCGCTCCCCGCAATCCATCCTGAAGAGAGCATCTCCGGTCGGCCGTGAGAGAGGTAGCCGGTGGAGGGAAAGACAGACGAGCAGGCTGCATACAGGTGATCAAGATCATTTTTATGCAGCCTCACTTGTAAACGAACGAGCAGTTTCCCCGCTGTACATTTAGCCCTGATTGCCCAAAGAAGGGCTAAATGTAGAAAACAACCATCCGCCTGGCGCCGGGAACTTCATGTCCTGGGCATCCGGCTATAGGAATCCCTGCCACCCCTCTGCTCCCTGCCTTGTGGGAAAGGTGCCCCTTTCAGACCTTCGGTAAGCTACTGCCCAGACACTTTCTTCTCAGAGTGTAGTTCTGTTCTTTGGATGTTCAGAATATGGGCGCCAGTCACTTTCACTGAGTGTTTTTGCTAATTTTTGCAAATTATATAACACATCCGCATGAAGAACAGGAAGAAGGGTGGAGGGAGCACAGGATACATCCACGTTTCAACTTGAAATATAGTCCATGGTCCTCTGCATGCCTTTCTAACCTTCTGAGTCCCTCTCTTACAGGGATATTCTGGCTAGATTCTTAAACTTCTAATGTGGCTCTTTGACAACTGAGGTTCTAGTGGTATTTCAGTCTTCAGAATTCAAGGCAGGAGAGTAATGGAAAAGTTCCGGTAGTGCTTTCCAACGTAGTCAGTCACTTACCACCACTAGAATCTAAAATAGCACTCTATGGCAGCCAGTATCTAAAAGGGTTCATCCCTGGAGGGGAGATCTCTGCAGTTTTAAGATCTTAGGCACAAAGGCCTGCGAACAAGACAAGTGTTACTGTTGCATCCCTACAGTGAAAACCCAAGAGGAAAGACCATGTGCCAGAAAGTAACTCAGATATTTAACATCTCTCCCGGTATGCACCAGCAGGACCCCCAAGTCTGCTGACTGGCCAGGCATTAAACATCTTTAACACAGAATGTTATCTCTAGCACACCCTGCTGGAACTAACTCAATACAGCAGGTATTAGCATAAGTAGCTGAAATAATACACGAGCCAGCTAAGCTACCTAAAGCTCCCTACTAGATCACAAAAATGCAAAAAGAGAATTTGGAAAAACACTACATACTTACATTAAAATTGTAAATAAACGGATTTAATATACATTTAATCATTGTTTGAGCAATAAAGTGTGGGGCATATCTTTATTAAGAAAGATGCACTATATAATACCTGTTATAAACACCCCATTTTAGTTAAAGTGACATTAAAGCCAAACATTTTTTCCCTCCCACCATGTTAATTTAAGCACTTATCTTAAATGATGTCTCTTAATCCGATCTTCTTCTTCTTTCCTGTCGTTTTCAGCCTTCTCTCCAGTGCTGCTGCGGGTCTCCAATCCAGCGCTGACTCCTCTGTCCTTGCTGGCGGAGAACGGTAGGCCTAAGTCGACCGATCTCCACACAAATGACAGCTGGGAGGAGCCAGCTGCAATCTCACGGCTCGCTCCGCCCAGTTGTAATGACAGATCAGCGTCCCCAAATGACCTGGGGACGCTAATATGTTATTAAACAATAACAACTGGGTGGAGATGACCATGGTGTCACGGCCGGCTCTGCACAGTAGTTGTTCATTGCCCGGGACCTGCAAGAAGACTCTGGCAGGTGCCGGCCAATAGGAAACAGTTGGGTGGAGCTAGCTGTCACTGCTAATTCCGCCCAATTGTTTTTCTTTTGCCGGCATCTGTTAAATGCTTCATTTTGTGGCGGGAGTTCGTCACGTGCAGTCAGGTCAGCTTTTTTGTTTTCTTTTCTTTAAAATATTTTTCTTTATTTTTTAATTTTCCTATATTTTTTTGAAAATTAGTTTTCAACTTTTTTTTCATTATTTTCCATTAATTTTCTTTTAACTTTTGACTTATTTTCTATTCTGCTCAGGACCTCGGAGGTACCGAGCAGAATAACCGAGCCGAATGTCGCTATGTGAATAGAGGCGAATGGCAGCTAGTTTTTGGATAGATCCAGATTTTGGATCGGCTGAGTGGAAGTCCTTCTGTACTTCAGCTCAGCCAAACATGCAGAGCATGTTCGGCTGACCAAAGGCAGCCGAAGGGAGCCGATGTATGGCTGATTTTAGCCGATGTACGGCTGAAATCAGCCATACAAGACCGAAATGAATAGCCGAACAAGGTTCGGCTCACTTCACTTCGGCTGGGTCATTCATTCTGCTGTCTTCAGCAGCTTTCTGAATAACCCCCTTAAAGTGGGTCCCTCTTCCTCATATTAGAAAGTTACAGATTTTTACTTTGCATAGGATAATTTCTGCTTGCACCTTATGGACTAAGACAGAGAGTCTTTTAAGGACAGTTCAAATGAGACAAAATAAGGACAATCCTGTTCTACCGAGCATCAAGATCTCATTTTGTCTGCATAGCTATGTTATCCGCCCCCCCTCCGGCAGGCAAGCGGTTAATTAACCAGCAAACTGGACGTTTTGTGCTGTGGGGCAGCTGTATTTGTGTGTGTGTGTGGGCTGATCAGTGAATACAAGCTGAAAAACCTATCCAGTTTCACACACGTGCTACGCATTACCATATTTACATTTTCCTGTTTTCAGAGATGGGAAGCAGCAAAGGTGAGGCACAACCTGAAACCTTAAACCCACCCAGAGTCATTGATTTTATGGTCCTACTGGGGATGATGTTTACACTGATTGTGCAACATCTGGATTAGATAATTTGTTAGGAGTTAGCATGTCTTGATGTTATCGAGCCTCTGTGATTACTCTGGAACGAGAGATTGTTCTTTTATTTGGAAATAATCACTGAGAAACAAGGAGATCCCAATATATAGTCTGGGGTCAGGTTTGATGACAACACCTATTTTGGTGCTCTCTCTCCTCTTTTTGGTGTTTCATGTTACGATGAAGAAACAAAAATTGCAAAGCTGCAAGAGAGACATGAACATTGAGTTTTATCCTGGGAACCCTAAATCTGCAATTGATCTAGAGCAGTGATCCTCAATTTACAAGGTGTAAGGGGCCTCAACTGCAGCTTCTGACACCACCAAGGGGCTGCACAAAATATTCAGTATATGTAATAATATGGAAGATGATCAGAGATTCCAGATTTGCTACAAGGGGTGATCAGAGCATGTGTATATGCTACAGGAATCGTTGAGAACATGTTAAACAAGACTGCTAGAGATTACTGCAATTACAACTTCTTTACAGAGTTCAATTCTTCCACTTCCACTAGGGACTAAAGGGTTTCGAGGGCTGCTCAGCAAGTACCAAAGGGCATCATGTGGCCCTCAGGCTGCAAGTTGGGCACCAGGGATCTAGAGGAAGGCAAAACATCTTTATAAGGCTTCCTTATAAATTTGCTTTACCAGGGAAAACGATGCTCTGCAATATTATTTCTTAGAACTACTAGTAGTTCTTTATATGTTGTGCTTTGAGGAACACATCCAACTGTTCCACAACTGTATTACTATCAGTAGCACTCCATAATGGCTCAAAGAAGAGCTTAGGCTCAGCCGAGCCGAAGCATATGTCTTTGGCTCGGCTGAGCCGCTTGGCCGCCTTCAGCTGCTGTACGTGCTATTGGGAATAGCCCGTACAGCAGCCCTTCGGTTCAACTGAACCGAAGGGCTCCGGTGGCCGAAGAGAGCCGGAGGATCAGCTAAAGCTACGGCTGGATCCTTCGGCTCGTTCGTGAAAAATCCTGTTTGTTTTTGTTGGAAATACACTAGCATATACTGTAACTATGCATTTTAAACACTAGATGGTGCCATAGTGCAATGTTAGTCTCTATGCTTATTTATACCTCTCTCATCGCTAGGCTATACTGCACGGACCTCCAGTCAGAAGTTCCCTCAGTGACTGAGGCTGTCACCTCACTCCGACCCCACTGGCCATACGTTCCTTGCCGCACTGTGCCGCTGCCTGCTGGGAAATTTAGTTTTCTGCCCGGCGGCAGCTCTCTAAGCAAAGGCTGAGGCAGACAGGTGTCTGCTGATTTTGTGACAGGGGCGGCATGCGGGAGCTTCGGCGCATCGGTTAGTCCCCGCCATGTACTCTGCTTGCTTTCTAGGCCGCCCCCAAACTAGGTCTTATTTTCGGGGTAGGTCTTATATTACAGGAATGTTTAAAAATAGTGCTAGGTCTTAGTTTTGGGGTAGGTCTTATTTTCGGGGAAACACTGTATAATGCTGTATTACTGTATAGATACATGTAATGTTCTGCTAAGCAAGTAAAACCTAATTCAGCATTCCTCAAGATCTCAGTGCTTCATCTAAACACATAACCAATAATTTTTAAGGTGCTATATTTAAGTTACTGGTGCCTTCCACAGCCTGTGATTGGACAATGAAAGAAGAAGCAGCAGACTGATGAGCTTTTCTCCCTGACACTGACTGTCTTCTTGTGCTGCTTCTCCCAGTCTGAGCTCTGCTATACAGCGGATTGCAACAGGCTGATACCAAGTCAGGCATTCACATAAAAAAATACATTCAACGATGCATTAATAAATACAGAACTACATTCATTTTTCTCTTCTATATCTGCGTTCAGCTTTAAAGAAAGTACATAACTGCCCCATTGCAATCAGTCAATGGGGCAGTTATGTACTTCTTGTGCTGCTTCTCCCAGTCTGGCTTTTTTCCTAAATTTCTCCCTAAACAGAAAAGAACAAAGTACATATATAAGGAAATTCAACCTATGCATCTGTTTTTTAAGGACCACCCCAATCTGGGGTGTTGAGCAGTTGAAACCATGCAAGGTAATAATTATAACAATTTTGATGGACAATGCTGGAATGTGGGGTTAAAGATAAATAAAGGCCTCTGAAATTGCAAAAAATAAGCAATTCATATACTGAATGTAATAACTGCATGTATGCAGTGAGGAGAAGTATCAGTATGCAAAACTGTTTACAATAGTGTTCCTTGGGTCCAATGGAAACTGCTAGAGGGCAGTCTGAAAGACCTAAACAGCCAACTGTTTTACAGCAGTGTCTTCATAGCAAGATTTTTGGAAGATTTTGACGTGGAATTAGGGGTTTTGCTGTTGACAACATTTCTCTGAAGAGAAACATTTATTTCCCACTGCGCCTTAAAAACCACCACAAATTTATTTTGCCTGCCACATAAACACAAAGGCATTAAGTGAAAATGGTAAAATTTCACTAAAATCTATAAATTTGGGCCAACGTTTCATGGAAATAAAAACTGGCAATTTTGCCGATCCCTCAAATGTCATTGTAGTGGGGTGTTATAGAGTGAAAACTGCCTTTTAGTTGTGCTCCTGTGTTGTTATCTTGTTCCATTCTCTATCTTGAGAATTCTCTATCTCTATATCTATGGCTGATCAGCAATGCTGAGAAAACAAACAAATTATATTTTAAAAAACTTATTTTCAGAGTTAATGTAAGGGGCCACTCTGATCGGGACAGCCAATGTAATGGGTCACCCTAATGGGTACAACAAATTATTAGTTGCCCCTATTAGAGTGTTCAGTGTGCCCCCCTTACATTGTTTGTCCCCTTTAGAGTGCCCTTTTATATTATTTTCCCTCTTTTATTAGCAGGTAGGAGCCAGGAGCTGTGAGGTGGAGCAGGCTGCAGGAGAGGACAAAAGAAGATATGCTTTCGTCCTCCTGTAATGCCGAGGGAGGAGAAAACATTTGATGTCACTGGTTGCTAGGACCACCCAGAAGTTTTAGCAACCAATGACTGCAGATGAGGTGGACACCTGACTTCATTGGTTGCTAGGACACCAGCGGTCCAAGCGGCCAATGACTGAAGAGGAGGGGGCCTGCACTGGGCTATGGCTTGCAGTGAATGCACTCGCTTTGGAGGCGAGCGCATCTATTGTCAGCCAGCCATAACCGAGAGCAGGTCAGTGATCAGTCTGTGTCTGTGGTCGTAAAATGCCCAGGTCAGTGATACATAGTGGTATAGGTCATCCAGTTAGTGTTTAGATCTAATTTAACTTACATATGGGGTTGTGGGAGAAAACTGGAACACCCAGTATCCGTCTAGCCAAACACCCAAAATTTATAACAATATTGCATTGGATTTGAATCAAACACAGAACCTCAGACCTGCAAGGCAATGTTTCAAACCCCAATATAAACCATTATAGTGTTACCATTCCAAGCAAAAATGTAGGCATGTCGTAAGCTTTTGAAACATGCATTGCCGATGGGTAATGTTTGTTTCTATCCAGTAGCCTCGATCCTTGTCTACAGCTGTCTACAGTTATCTGCAGTTGACAATGGAACGTTAAGATGGATACAACAATGTCAGTGGTAGATAACTGCAGACAGCTGTAGACAGGCAACCGACTAACAGAAAAAAGGGAATATTGCACAAATGAAACTCTATTAAACTGTACAAGCATATGGGAAAAATATGTACTGTGTGTTACTTGCTTTATTATAATGTTGTATTATTCTTGTGCTGTCTACTAAAAACACACTTTCTATACAAATGAATGATAACAAAAGCAAAACTCATATAAAACACACTGCATTGTGGCTACACCATAGAAAAATGACAGAGGTGTGAAAGTAGCCTAAGGGGTCTATTTATCATGTCTTGGTATAAATGCTGCAATGGGTAATTGAAAACAGATCAAACCCTAGTTACTGTAGATGACATTAAGTTTGCATAAAAACATATTTTCACCTTTTGTCACCACTGATCTCCTCCAGCCTTTTTCAGCCATCTCCTGTATACATGCAATCACTCCAGTGTTGGCTGCACATCATTGCTCTGTATTGGGCAATAGACATGTGCGATTCGTTTTGTTCTGATTCAAAATTTGGACAAATTTTCCGAAATTCAGACATTTCTGTTTCCGAATTTCGGATACCGTCCAAATTTCATTCAAAAACTAAACTGAATACGGTAGAGCATGTGACTTTTCTCGCCAATCAGATGTGTTTTTCGGTTTAATGCATCCGAATGGGTTCGAACACAAATTTTGTGTTCAGTATATACATATAACACTAAAGCTGAAGCTCCTAAACCCGAATGGCATTCGGGATCCGAATTTCCGAATTGCATTCGGGAGCTCTCGAATGCCATTCGGGTCTGGGAGCCTCAGCTTTAGTAATATATGTATATGGCTCCCAGACCCAAATGACATTCGGGATCCGAATTTCCGAATTGCATTCGGGAGCTTCCGAATGCCATTTGGGTCTGGGAGCCATATACATATATTACATTATATTATATTACTAAATCTATTCGGGAATTTGGATCCCGAATGCCATTCGAGTCTAGGAGATTCAGCTTTAGTATTAATATCTGTATATGTTTTTCTGTGGTATTCGCAAAGAATGAGTCGTAAACTCATCCGAAACTAACGAAAATTCGGATTTCGTCCGAATCCGAAACCCGAAGTGAATAAAATTTCGTGTTAGAATCCTGAATTCCGAAATAATGAAATATCCGAAACAAACTGAATTTGTCCGCAGCTTCCATGTCTATCGGGCAACAACAAAGGGTTTAATGATTCCCTTTTCTATCCAAAACTAAAAAGAATAGTTTTGGTATTACATACACTATAAACAGAACTCCAATTGTTGCCTGTGTTCCTTTCGTGGATAGCACCCATAATTGGCATTCCCATGTGGACACAGACCATGATAAAAGTCTGACAGAGGCTCTAACAGGCTTGTCTACCCTAAAATCAAAAAGGTTTTCAGTAGACTTCTACTTTCACAAAAAGTTTTCTGTAGTTTCTAATGACAACATTATTTAGATCAGTATAATATATTAACAATTTTGTCCCAGTTTCTGAAGCACGAGGGGCCTCCTGAGCTCCATTTATTGCACAGAAAGTATTTTATTTTTATTTTGTTTATATGAATGCTGTATGAATGTTAGAACCATAGAATATTTTTTTTTCAACAATGCACTTACATTAGCTGGAAATACTGCTTAGTGAAATAAACTCCAAGCTCTCAGTAGGCTCTCTCTTTCAGCAACTGTGCTAAAATTAGACTTTTGTGACCTTGAAGACCATATGCCTCTCCCTCAATCATCCTAATAAGTCATTTAGACACAGATACCAAAAAGCGTGCAAGCAGTGAGGGGCTTTCTAGAAAGCCTAGCATCCTGTCAAAACTGAGCATCAAGTATATCCATTGTAACGAATAGGAGATGCTCTGAAATTATTTGCTGAAGAATGGTGTAACATAATGGGGTTGATTTACTAACCTTATAAACACACCACGAACATGTATGCACCTCTGTAGTGTGTTCCCTCCCAGCATGATCTATGGGTGGAATCTAAACACCTTTGTAGTGCGTACACACCCAGCAGGTGTGTTGTGCAAAGCCAAGCATGAATTGCAAGGTGATGTTGTGTAAATTAGCTCTATGTTGTGTTGCTTGCGTTGATGAATGCAGGAATGTAAATGCATGAGCAAACCATTTTTGTCTAAACTGTGAAGCAGCATTATATATGCATCATGTGCATGATTTTTCCATATATGGCATTAGTGGAAATATGCTTTTAGAGACTTTTTGGTTGATAAATACGTTTTGCTGTGTGAAAATCACACGCACCTGGTGCGTGCGTGTGTTTAGGTTAGTAAATCACCCCCAATTAGTTTATAAACTCATAAACTCTCATAATCAAACATTTAAATAAAACTTACCAAAAGAATTAGAGTTTCCCTTTTGATAAGTTTGTTTGGATCAGGATAAAATAATGTTATCAAGTCATTCAAGAATCCTGCGTTAACTTAGTGAACACTCCAGGCATGGGCAGGTAAAACTTGCAAGCTGCAGTAAGTAAACAATGAGAAAGCCCTCACTGTTGGGGATAAGGTTCAAGTTTGCAGTGACACCATGAACTCTGGCTGTGTGCAGTTCGCCGAAGAGGCAAATTAAATGATCTGTTTGCCCACCCACTGAAGCAAACTTTCGGCTGCTGGAAGAAGTAATTCTTTAGTGGTGGTAGGTCTTTCAGAGCAGTGCATCTGCAGGGGGTGGCACATTTCTGTTTTGTGCAACAAAAAACAAGTTGGCAGGAAAAGTTAATTTAACCGCAAAGGTTTTTTTTCTTTCTTTCTAAAATGTCACTTCTGCTGTAGTACATCCTACAGGTGCACCACTTTACATGCAAGTTTAAGGCATACCCCAAGCATGTTATTTAAAGAAAGTTTTGTATTTTTAATGTTGTCCTTTACGCTATATTAAAAGAGCTGCTCCCCGTTAAACAGTATTTTTTTTACATCGTTTTGGGAATTGGTACATGCCCCTTAGGACAATGCCCAGCTGCCCGTGCCCTTTGTTTGACAATACCTTGCCTATTAGCCTTAAAAATTGAGATAATTTATTTTTAAGATTCGCTTCACATTGATTTTAATTGGATTTATATTTAAGTTCGCAATTTGTAGATTTTTGGATGCTTTCCCCAACCCTAAGCCAAGCAAATTCACCCATCACTGCAGTTATCTATTGACCAAGGTTGCTTACTCTATAGCAGGTCTTTATACAAGCTCGATATGTGATATGCAAGCTCAGAATGCAACGATACTTCAAAAAACATCTATAGAGAAGAAAAAAAATCATAACCCGAACATTTAAGCACAGGCTTATGAAGATACAACAACAGTAGATAAATGATATTTCTGATGTACCAGAACATCCTGGCAAGGTGATTATAACATTCATAGGAGTTAAACCAAAGACCATACAATACATATGAATGAAGACATCCTGGATGGAAGGAGTTAATATGCAGCTAAAGTCAATAAAACAGACTAGAGAGAAGGACACTGTGTGCAATAGAACAGCTTAATTGTACAGCAACTGTAATATAGAGAAAGAAAAAAATAAAGGAGCATTTTCCCTCCCCCTGTTCGAAGATACTTATTGTGAAGAGCTTCTGAGCTTACTGAACCCTCTCCTTGCGTCTTGATGTGCACATCCATAAGTAAAATGTCAAATGCCATTGAATTGTCAAAGCAAACAAGCTGACGGATTCAGCTCTTAACAGAGATTTAAAGTAAAAAAAGATGTGAAAACTATATGTGTACCTACAGAGCAAAACGTCATAGTAATGTTTGTGTACAGAGTCTGAGATTTCCGAAGAAAGGAGAGGGAAAGAAAGAAAGAAAGAAAGAAGGGAAGAAAGAAAGAAAGAAAAAATAAAGAAAGAAAAAGAAAAAGAGATACTGCAAATTCTATTCTATTTTATTTTATTTATTCTACATTAGAAAAATATTTTTTTTTTAAATACTGTTTTTGTTACAGTTGCTTTATTAATTATAATGTTCGTTATTTGACTTAATGTGTTATTGAATGTTTGTTTTATTATTTTAGGTTAAACTTTTCAAAATCCACTGATTTATATGGACATTTTAGGTAAGCTCCCTGTGGCAACTTTAATGTTTCATGGTCTGGACATTCTAAAGGGTACAGTGCAACTATAGCGATTTATATCAGTTGTTCTTATTCGAGAACATCATTTAGCAACATGCTAAAAAAAAATAGGTGTTTCAGCGTCTTAAAAATGTTCGTATTATTTTATTTGATTGAGTTTATTTTTATTTACTTTAGATCTACTGTTTCAGATCCAGTTATCTCCACAATGAAAACAGAGATCTAGCAAACATTCATAATACTTTTCCCCATACACATATGAATAATTTTATAGTTATAATAAAATGATAATTAATTGCATATGTAAATTACAACTTTGGAGCCAACCCGAACCCTGGAGTGGCCTTCATTGTTTGCTTTTTGCCTACTCCACTCATATTTCCGGTATGCGGTAACAGATTATTGATGCATTGTGTTGTGTTGTATTGTTACTTTGTTGTGATCTTTTTTTTTTGGCTGCTTTGCATTTACTTGCTGTTCCTATTTGTCATTTGTCATCAAAAATGATAGTTAATAAGTAATACTGTTCTGTATAGCACATACTCTTAAGGAAACTATGTTTATATATTTGCCTTCTTTTATAAAAAATTGTATCCTATTGTAGAAGGGAGATTTGGAGACATATGGTGCAAGAACCGTATATTTTTATGTATACAACAATTAAAAATAAAAAGTTTATCTGTATACAATAAAATATTCAGCAGTTAGATATGAAAATAGTATCAAAAGTCAGCTTTAATAAAATAAATGTGTTATATATATATCTATAGATATATCTATAGATATATTACACTTGGATATTAATAATACATTATATAATACAATACATTCCTTCTGTGCCGACACAAACGTACAAGCATTGCATGTATATGCAATATATGATCCCATGAAATGGTGCAGCATTCTCATAATAGTTACATAGTTACATAGTATTTGAGGTTGAATAAAGACATTAGTCCATCAAGTCCAACCTATTAGGATATCATTCTTAGGAGTACTACTTGTACTGTTGCTGGTAAGATGAAATATAATTACATATATTTTTTTAATTATACAAATAAGAAATATTTATACAGCTAAGGATTACAATACTTCTTTGAAAAATAGTTTGACATTATGAGCCTTTTAAGATAAGAATTTTAAAACATATTAAAGTGTAGTGAAAAGAAAAAAAATGGAAGCAAAATAAACAAAAACCAAGATCTGGAAGGAAACCTTGGAAATCGGAGTGAAAATGGCTTTCATAGCACCCTCTAGTGTACATATACAATATTAACACCAACAGAAACCACTATTTGTCTTTCATACAGACAGTCAGTTTTGTAACTCTGGTAAAATAAACTTTAAGCACAACAGGAAAATACACAGTGGTGTGCTTGCCTGTGATCATTTAGGAAAATGTAGCATCTGGTTACAATGAATTGAATGCATAGGTATACATTAGATGTTGAGGTTTTTCTCCAAATAATGGGGCTGAATGATAAAATTAGGGTCAATTCCAAGTACAGTTGAATGCTTAAATTCAACCACATTCACCAACCAGTTGCCAGGATGTGACTCTGCTATAAACTAATTATAATAGTATGTTCCATTGGGTGCAAGGGGTGAAGCCCACAATATTCAAATAAGGATTTTAGGCTAAAATCCTCATTGGCAGTGCACCGAATGTGTGGTGGATGTGCATGTATATAATGGAGCATGATAGGTCTTCAAAGCAATCAATAGCCCATTATTGATATGATCAACAAATTGCCAGAGTGTGAGAAGAAGAAGCAGGGCAAGGAGCCAATCAATGAATTTGCTGACAAGAAACGTGCTCATAGGAGAAGAATGCAGAGTGACAGAGAGATAAGATCATCACTGCGCTGCTTCTCCTTTCACTGTCCAGTCACAGGTTATGGAGAGTGCAGCAGAGCACGTGGGCTAAATGATGCTGGGCATCGGACTGAGGATCTCAAGCCACAAAAAAGTTATGTGGGGGAAAGCTCTGTCTTTTTGTGTGTCATAACACAGCATGTGCACACAGAAATCCTGCAACCACAAACCATTACATGAGAACCGATTAGTCCAAAAGCTGGGACCGGCCAACACCCCTAAGAGGAAGAAAGACTCAGGACATCACAAGAATGCATACAAGTTTTTTTTTTAAAGTGGCAGGGAGGGGTACTGCTTTAGAGAGAATGAGTAATCATACAGACAAATCAAAAGCGCCAAGTAGAATCATCAACTGAAAAATGCATGTAAAGGATTACTAGGGGCGCTGCCCCACTTCAGCCAAGGGAACTGTAGCACTATGAGAAAACAAAAGAGAAGGGCGCCCACCATAGTGCAGATTGCTTTTAATAATGAAAGGTAGCAAAACCGAGTAGAAACATACTCACAATGGTATATCAAATGAGAGCATTCAACAAAAACGTGGAGGACATCGGTGAGAAGTTGCAAAGTCAGTCTGTGTACCAGCACAGAATGCCTGCGTTAACGCGTTTCGGGGGTCTCTGAGGAAGGGGCGTGATCCCGGAAATGCGTTAACGCAGGGATTCTGTGCTGGCACACAGGCCGGGCGCCCAGGCTGAGCAGGATCTTGGACCAAGCTGCGTTGGTTAATTGCAGTACAGTCTGCAGTGGGGTCCTGCAGACTATGCAGACTGTGCTGTTTGCTTCACATGACTGGCTGAACAGAATTACAAATCTTCTGGCGGTCAAAACAGTTCACATTTATGTTTTTTTAACTGAGGGCTAATGTAAAAGTAGATAATATTACCGCTAAATACAACCAAATGACAGGAGACCTTTACATGGTTAAACTTTTTCTTTTTATTAGCATATATATATATATATATATACACTATTAACAAGAAACACACATGTTTAAGAGTTCAAGTGGAACATACCTCCACACAGCACAGACACAGACACCGGCACAGACATCTTCGCCCAGTCTTCGGGAACTTTAGTCGTGCGGGGATGACGTAAATCATGCGCATGCACAGGAGTTAATTCATGGCGGCAGATGCTGAAAGTGTACATTGTGAAAAAGATTGCAAAGTTAGGTTAAGAATCCTTTATTGCAGTAGACTATTAGATGCATGAGTGCTGATTTACTAAAAGCAAATAGGCTGTTCACTTTAAAAAGGGAATTTGTAATTTGCAAGGCGACGTGCCCCTTAAGTTTAGTGAATGAGGTGAAGCTCTGCTGACTTCCATCACTCACGTGCAAGCAAAAATACATTTTATTTTATTCTCCTTGAACGTGATTGGGTATTCTTTGCAAAGTGACATTTCACCTCATTCACTAAGCTGAAGGGAATCTTCCCCTGCCAAGTGCAAATTCCCTTGCAAAGTGAACAGACTACTTATTGCCTTTAGAAAATCAACACCACAGTATGTCTCTTCTTAAAAAAAAAAGCCTGCCTGTCTGCACATTTTCAATATTTATGTTACACTTTATTTTCATAATATATATAGATATATATAAATATATACACACACATATTTATTTATTTTTGTACATGATGACAACCATCTCTGGTCATTGCACATGCATATTCCGCTTTTGGCTTAGTAGTGTTATACAATGTTGCACTTTGCTAATCTTCTTATCTCACTGCAAATCAACTACACAGGATCTACCTGATTCAAAAGACTTTCTACAGTCTTTAATGAAGTGAAACACTGACAATGCTTCTGCTGGACACAAACTAAAACTAAAAAACTAAAAACTTTTCTAGGCTGCCTGGGTTTTATAAAGCATAAAGGAGATAAAGCATTTTTAACATTATTTATTTGGTAACACACATGCCCTTCTGCTTCATGTGCTAATCTCTTTTTGCTTTTAGGAATGAGCCAAGTGATTTTATTAAATTGATTTTGCAGCGCAATTTTTTTTTTTATAAGATTACAAAATAAATTGATAAATAATATTTACATGCTCATATTAATAAACTGCGCTTCCTGTATACACTTCAGCACTCAGTTCACTTTTTATTAAACTTTGGCAGTGCACTCTTAATGGTCTGGCTTAGATTTCTAAAATACTTCAGTTATAGATCTTGCCATTTGAGATCTTACCTCTTGTAACCTTGGAGCCTTTTTCTGAACAACTTGCTAAGTATGACCTTAATCAATATGAGAATCAACAATAATTCTTTTCCATCTTCTTGCATTAATTTGAACAGTATCAAATCTTCAAATCCCAGTGACACCTACCTACCAGTAAGATCAGTAAGCCATAAGGCTGTTTTTATGCACAGTGAAATTACAAATGCTGCCATTGGCAAATATCCGCCAGAGTGGGAACTCTTTAAAAGTAGCTCTACTTAGCAAAAATCAATTTTTTTGTGTTGTTTCTATAAATGTTAATGTATTAACAAACACTGATGTGAATAGGTGCAAGCACGCTGTGCTGGAAGAAAAGGCATTGTAGGAAAAGTAAGAAACAAATATTAGTTCAGACATGATTTTGAAAAAACAAAAATGTGTTAGTTCCTCTATGTAATAGCTAAACTGCTAGAGTCAGCATCATGATGCTAGATGGAGAGTTTGGTATTGGGGTAAATCCAGATTTTAACACTATATAATAGTTTCCTCTACTTAAAGAGTATTCAGATGTGAATGATAAATGGGTCCCACTCTTCTGATCACAGGGGTTACTTAGTGAGCATGTCAAACAGCAGCAGGCATATCCTATAAATGCTAATAGGGCAGTTAAGCTATTAGTACCTATTAAATAGAGAAACATGCTAACTGCATTAACTGCAAAATGCAGCAAAACCAAGATGTGTGCACTTGCATATAACCATTGGTTAAGACATATTGTTATTATTAATATTATTATTATCATTGTTATTCCTATTATTATTTGTTTGTCACAAAAACCGGTTTAAGATGGTCGAAAGAAGATTCTGTAACCCTCATGAACCATTTAAAGCCCATCATACCCTTAAAAACTACCAAAAACCACCTTAAAATCTGCATGTTAGTCACAAACTTAGCTGATATTTAACCACCTCCCAGCCGGCCGTTGTAAAAAAACGGCCGGCCAGGAGCTCTCTAGAGCTGAGCGGGCATCTTTAGACGTCCGCTCAGCCACGCCCCCTCGTGCACGCCGCGTGGGAATGGGAAAGTCCTAAAATTTTAAAACAGGCAGCTATGCCTGTTAACATACAAGCGATCGGCTGGCTATAGAGCCTGAGGATCGCTTGTATGAGGTCCCGGTATGTGTGCCCCCCTCCGCGGCTCCCCCCCCTCTTGCTGTCACGTTGGTCCGGGGCTCCGCTGTGCCCTGTGCAAGCCCGGGACAAGCATAGTGCCTCTCGGACAGGGGATCAGATGGAGATCGGTACACGATCTCCCTCCGGTCCCCTATCCGCTGTCAGAATGCAGAAGTGATGTATATTACATCACTTCCACATTATGGTGTCACTCTCCAGCTTCAGATGCTGGAGAGAAGCTGATGAAGCAGACCTCCTCTTCATCAGCTTCTTCAGGGGGGTCCCTAGGTGACATTAGGGGTCTTGGAGACCCCTGATGTCTCCATAAAGAGGACCTGTCACATCTTTTGCTATCACATAGGCGGGGGGGTGGGTCTTAGCCCCCTATGTGATAGCAATAAAGTTAAGTGAAAAAAAAGGAAAATAAATTAAAGTTTGCCAAATTTCTTTTAAAGTTACACATAAAAAAGAATAATTTTTTTTTAAAGTCCCCCCATACACGCATGCAAACATGCGCATATCCCCCCCCATACACGCATGCAAACGTGCGCATATGGGCAAAAACAACGATTGTGCCCATTACGCCACACATGTCGTCACGAAAGTCGGAATGAGAGCAATAATTCTAGGGCCATCAATCACTGATAACACTAAACTGATGAGCGGTAAAAGCTTTTAAAGCGTCGCCCATGGACAATTTTGGGTATGGTAGTTTTTTGCAATATCGCGGGTGCGCGCAATTTTAAAGCTTGACATGTTTGGTGTCTATTTATCCGACGTGACACGATCTTTTATATTTTACCAAAAATATAGGTAATAATCATTGTTTCCTAACATAATGAAAAAAATGTTTTCAATAATTTTTCCTTAATATTGCAAAAAATAAAACCCCCAGTGGTGATTAAATACCACCAAAAGAAAGCTCTATCTGCCCCGAAAAAATTGTATCAAATTAATTTCAGTACAGCGTTGCATGTGGGAATAAATGTCAGTCAAAGCACCGCAGCGCTGCACATTACTTCTCATTCTGTAGTACTGGTGTTATTGTCTTCTGTCAGAACAAAGAAAATATTCCTACTTTATGTGTCACATCAACCTTTGCCCTAATATACTATCCTTGTCCTTGGTACAAGCACACTATGGCCAATGCTGGTCAGGAACCAATGAACCCATTAAAAAGAGAGTAAACCAAAATACCCAAAAGTAATTAATGTAAACTCTCTATGAGTATATGCACATAATTCCTTGGTAGGTATTTACCCCTAGATATAGAGACTATAAGGCAACATGAATGTTAATATAAAAAAAATATGTTTTTTCTGTTATTTTCAACCTCTGATTGAGTACCCTCACAGGAGCAATCAGTATTGGTTGGATTACTGCCACACTCCTAATTTTGAAAGAACTGGGAGCTGTAGTTTCTAAGGTCATCTACAGCACCTCTGCTGGTGAAAGCTGGCATTACATCTCAAGCAGCATTCTGTTTGAAGACTTTTAATCCATCAAGGAAATGAAAACAAACTTACAAAATACATTTTGGATTTAGGACCACCTTATATCATTAGTAGTAGTAATATTGTATTTATTTACTTGTGTATGTTGTCTTGTACTGTTAAGGAACCAAAGAACTATGCGCCTGTACTTAGTGGACAATACCAGCCCTAAAAATAAATAAATAATGTGCACCTACCAATAGGATATAAATATCAGCTATGTCACTAATATGTAGATGGTAAGTGGTTGATTAGCCTTGATTTACATTAATTACATCATTCCCACCCAGCATTTTCTCAAGCGCTGTGCAGGGGTCAATGAGGAAGGCAAAATAAGGTGGTTTTATGGTTGTTTTTAAGGATGCAGTGGGCTTTAAATGACTACTGAGGGTTATAGAATTTAATTTTAACCATCCCGGGACTGTTCCTTTGCCAAACAAATGGCCCCTTATTAGTTTACATTTTTTCACAGAAAGAAAAAGTAAAAATAAAAAAGTTAAATAAATATTTTAAACCACTTGTATGCGAATAATCTAATACACAAAAAACACAAAAGCGAAGAACATTGATTAAATAAACAAAACTACCCTAAGCCCCTAATATAAGCACACATTCAATTATACAAAAATAACATTTATAGAAAAGGTGTTCAGTGATGTCATCTGTTTTTGTCAACTTTTAGTAAATAACCTTCAGGAGATTACATTATGACGGTTCAACAAACATAACTGCTATTCGAAATCCGCATAAGTTAAACCTAAACTTATGTTCCTTGACTTTCAACCCTTCCTATTCAACCTTTTGTAGATTTTCCAAGAATACAGGAATTCAGCAGGAATTCAGTCAACATAGTGGACTCTATCCTTTGTCTGCTTGTGTCATGGTCATATAAGACAAGTAGTGGAGAGATACAATGTGAAAAGGCAGTACTGGAAAAAAAGCACTTCGTTAATAACAGCAATAATATAATTTAGCATTTTTATACAGTTATACAAATTAGGGGACCTTTGATTATTTGTCATCTCATTAGATAATAATAATAATATGGAGTATTGAGGAATAGAACAAAGAGAGAGGTGGCGCATGCTCCCTTAGGTAGAACCCACCAATATCGCCAACAGGAAACAGGAAATGACCCTCTTTCTTTGTGTGATAAAGTAATAATAATAATTATAATAATTGTTTAAGATTTTTGAGCAGGCAATACAATATAGGGGGGAGTTAAACAGGCATTCTTGCCAAACAGGAACAAAAATTGCTGGCAAGAGCAAAATAAGCAATATAGCAATAGTAAGGTTTTCTAGGGGGACAGCTGGCACTGCTATTCCTGCATGTCACATTCCTCTTTCTCCCAGCCTGGATCTTGCTGTGCAGAAAGATAAATTCAAGACATGAATCTGCATGCTAGCTGTTTTTTTTAAATATATTGAACGAATTTTGTAAAACCCAACTGTTCTTTTAAATCGGCGAAATACATTCCAGGTGCATCAAAACAAAAGGTGTTCAAAGTCTTACAGGTTTTTTATTTTTTTGTAGAAAACAGCCACAGCCTGAGTAGAAATGCCTGTGTCCTGGCAGCATGCTATAGAGAAGTGCCCTTGCTCTCTCTGTGCTGTGTGGAAGCAGTGGTCTCTCTGCAACATGCTTGGTCAGAGTTATAGCTCTGCAATGTAGGAAGCATTAATTTCTCTAATTGCTAAGCTATAGCTCTAACTCAGAAGCATGCTGGCAGGGAACAGGCTTTTATATCCAGGCTGTGGCTGCTTTCTAAATAAAACAAACTGTAAGCCAGTGAGCACCTTTTTGATGCACCTGGAATATATTTTAGTGATTTAAAATGAAATTTCAGTTGGGCTTTAACAAATGCATAACTTGATCACATTAAATTCAATTACTTCTAAACCATTATTTTCTCACATTAGAGACAAGCCCAGACCTTTTAAATGCCTGAAATGGCTATGCCAGAGTATACATATGGGAGTCAAAACTGCTGTGCATCCTCAAGCCTGCCAGCCAGTTTTCAATGTCTAAGGCTAACAGGGTATATTGAACCGAATGGCTCAGTACACACTTCTGATAGCTCAGGTACACAAAGAGAAGGGCAAGACAATAGTCCACAAGTACCCCAATACATTGGCTATTTCTTCCGGTGATGGGAAAACACGTTGCCAATAACTTTACCAGTGCCACATTTTCATACAGGCCTACTGTGGCCTACTGTGCCTAATAGTAAACCCAGCCCTGGGAACAGGAGTGAAGACCCCCTCATACTCAGCAATGGTAAGGGAGTCACATTGAAAGTCAACATTTTTACTACAAAGGGATTGAAAAAGATAAGAATATTGTTTTATTTTCTGTGCAAGTTTTTCAAAAGGATTACAACAGATATACCTGTACATAACCAACAATTTATATAGTCATGAAAAGCAGTGGTAGATGTAATTTAATGTATATCTAAAGCCTAGGTTATGGTTTAAACTCCTGCCAGGTATTTTTGTTTTAACTGTCAGTGTCCCATTACGGACATTTTTTAGTTCCTGTCCCAGGAGAAGAGGAAACATCTCAAAAGTTAGAGGACATCCCTTTTAAATTATGACCAGAACAAATGTCCCCATTCGGAGATTTTCCGTCAGTTTATGTTCAGGAGACAACTATAAAATTGTAGAAAAAATATAGCAGCAACAGAAAAATGTTGGAAAAAAAATCTCAGCAAGCTAGCAGCATATTGTAAATATGAAAACATGATAAACAGCCAAAAAGTAGAGTGAAAAAAGCAAAGTAAATGAAACTGCTAACTCTTGCTGTGATACCGTTGCATTCTGATGCGCCAAATCCCATTAAAAAAATTGGTTTACATGAGTCTACATTCATGACAACATGAGCGTTACATTGCAGCCATTGCTTGCCACAGACGGGTTAATCAGGGGAAGAAAACAACCTTTAGCAGAGTAAATGTTTGGGCCCCAAAGCAACGGCTTTGTAAACGTGCCTCCTTCAAAAACTCCAGTGGTGGTGAGTGCCCCGGCCATTTTTCTCCGCTACGCGCACCCTTGTAATTATGCAACCTCTTGTGACCCATCCATTGTGAGGCCTTTATCCCGGGCTCTGTGTCTCTATCCATTCACAGCCAAGGCTGAGCCTGTGGAAGGTGCAGAGGTGCCTCCATCTGCCACTCTATGTGCTCCCACTCAATACAGAAAATAAGGGTCACGTTGCTGGATCACACACTAGGGCCAAGCCTAAATGAGAAGCAGAGGCTTTGATGCCTATGTTTGGACACAAGCAATTATCTTTAATTATTGTTTTTCTTTTCAGTTTGCCCAACTTAGAGCGTCTTGAAAAGAAAAGCGGAGAGGGTTCAGTGGAGTGAATAACACTCTTCTCAGAGGAGCACCCCCCTACAACTTGTATTTCTATCTCTCTCTCTCTCTCTCCCATGTTGAGGGGGGAAAAGCCTTAACAAATGTTTAAGGCACAATATGGGTTTTTTGGGGGGTTTTTCAAGACAAATTCAATAGAAATAAGAACATTTGTACAAATAAAGCGCAGATGGGATACAATGGTGGAAAAAAAGAGAAGCTGGAGCTTAATGTCTAATAGGAAGGTAAAATTATTTACATCTGGGAAGGAAGTGGAAAGCAGTCCTTCGTCCTCTCCCAAGATCTCATAAATAAAACATTTTCAAGGACTTCAAGCTTTTCTGGAGATTCGCTCGGATAGGCGTCTGAGTCAAGAAAAATGCTGAAATTAAAGAGCTTGTAAGAGAGAATTTCCATTTAATAGCAGTGTGTGCCTGATGCCTCATCTCTGAAAACTTTTAGAGGGGAAACTTGTTTTTCTCAAGTGATGTGTTTGGATGAAGACATATTCTGTTGTTTGTGTGTCTATGTGTCCATAGATAGATAGATAGGTAGATAGATAGATAGATAGATAGATAGATAGATAGATAGATAGATAGATAGACATACTTACTTACATGACTGCACCCAGCCCTCTTTACTATATCCTGGGCTGTATCTAGACTTCAAAAAAAAAATAAGATTTCCGAATTATAGGTACTATCATGCACCACATATTTACTTATTCACAAATCACAATTTATTCATAAAGACTGCTACTCATGTAAAAACACTGTGTGAGATAAATAAAATACTGAGATAAGTCAAAATACTGATGAAACTCGAATAATTAGAATATCGTGCAAAGTTAATTTATTTCACTAATGCAACTTAAAAGGTGAAACTAATATATGAGATAGACTCATTACATGCAAAGCAAGATAATTCAAGCCATGATTTGTCAGAATTGTGATGATTATGGCTTACAGCTCATGAAAACCCCAAGAACCCCAAATCCACAACCTCAAAAAAGTAGATTATTACATGCAATCAATAAAACAAGGATTGTACATAGAACAATATCGGACCTCTGAAAAGTACAAACATGCATATGTACTCAGTACTTGGTTTGGGCCCATTTTGCAGCACTTACTGCAATTACTTTTGCACGATATTCTAATTATTCGAGTTTCACCTGTATACAGCATATCCCTATCTATCCGAGATGATCTAACAAAATGTTTATGGGCAATACACTGAGCCTGGCTCTGCAGCTGATAAGAGTCTATTCTAAAATACTGCTATTATCCTTAGATTTTAATTATTTTTTGCATTGGAGCCATTAAAGTATTTAGTCTGTGATCAGTGGATTCTCGCTGCCGTCAATGTCCGTACCTCAGAACGGATATTTAGTAACATGGACAGGAGGAGGAATAAATGGACAACAAGTGCTGTGGCATCATGTTTGTGACCTGACCATGTTTAATGCTACACACTGAATATAGTTCTATACCAGCTGGTGAATACAGCCCCTTTCCCCTAATTCAGGACCGAAGGCAGTCCCACCCACCTTCACTATTTTTATTTTTGGTTAAACATTATTTAAAGATTTACTTTTTTTAATACTTGTAATTTAAAAATAAAAAATGTTTTACTCATAAGACAATTCCTGCCCTGGTCAAGCAAGCACAGGCAGTGACGGCAAGGCTGTAACTAAAATGTATACAATCATTCATTCCAACAGACTACTACCGTAGGTGTCAAGGACGTACCACTGGCTGGAGGGGGCCCAATATGCATTCAAAGTTCTAGCGTGCTGCACATGTCTTATGAGAGAGGGTCTTCATCATAAAGGAAGGGGGGTATTTGTGACTGGGAAGCTGACTTTTAAAATGAATCAGATCTGGATCACAGAAAGCTAGCAAACACCCACTGCACGTCACTGAAAAACTTTCTGCATGCTACATAGAACTACACAGTCAGATGCAAGCACATCTGTGGGGGCGAATTCTGACATATGGGTGTGGGGAGACTTGTTTGATGCAATGAAATAGGCGGAGCAGATGAACAGCAGGTGGGGGTGGTCAGAGATTAATAAAGACAGGCAGGAAGTTCCCACTGTTTGACCCACTGTTCCTTCAAAGTTGACGCGATGACTTCAGCAAAAGAGCCAATGAGACTACACGGGGGCAGTGATGGGACCAGTCACCCTGATGAAGATAGAGCAACCACAGGTGTACTGCCCTATAGACAGGAATTTACAAACAGAAAGCCTCAGTGGGATACATTTTATGAATGATCTAATGAGAATGGAGCTAACATTACTACTAGGTATACATGTGCCTACCAGACTACTTAAGATAGATTTTGCTTACTACTTGAAAGGAATCAGATGTGACAAACCAGCATTTTACTGGCTTCTGCCACATCTGATTCCTTTCAAGCAGTAAGCATAAGACTTGTTTGGTGTCTGTGTCCCTGAGTCCATTTAGACACTTGCAAATATTATTGAACCCTGTTAAAGGGGGAGTGGTTCTTGCCCCCAAATGTGTTGACTGTTGGTTTATGAATAATTAAAGCTATTTTGGACTCCTTTATGAATTTGGTCTGGCGCTCCTGCCTTGGATCATCCTTCGAGTGACGTTCATGCACGATTCTGGTATTTTTCCAGTTTTTACCTAACCATGCTTAAGGGCTATGCTCTGATATTTTTTAAGAATTGGGTATACAGCAGGGGATTATGGGGCACCTGGCATGAGGGTGTGCAGCATTTTGGGTGCAGTGTTTTTGCAAAGGATACAGTGGGGTGCTGAACTGACTGTCATCAACAACTGTACTCCAATGATGTACTCCAATTACCCTCATAAGTAACAAATCTGTTGACAACTAAAGAGCTAGTTATCAATCATTTGTTGGGGACAGATATTGGTCCTTAGAATGATTTTTGGGTGCTCAGATTTGTGCATATAGGAAAATGTGTCCCAGCACTGCAATTCAAAGAACTCAAGCCTTGTTTGTTAAAGTAGAATTAAAACCAACCACTAAATCTTATAATAAGCTTTAACAGGATAGTACCACAAAGAATGACTATTTTTATTTTATTCGCTAGCTTGCATGGAAATAACGCATGAAAGTTTGAAGGACATTCATCAAGTCTCTGATATTATAGAATGTTCTGACGAGATTTTTTTTGTATGACCATTTGTACGAAAATCTATCAGTGTATGGCCAGCTTTACACATGTTTGAGCATGCATGCAGTTATCATAGAAAATCTATCTAATGCTACAGTAGGTACACTTCAATTCACAGGACCTGATTTTTTAAAGTATGATTATGGAAAAGGGAAGAGAACCTTTGTCCATATCACTCAGCCAGTTATGTGCAAGGGAGTATAAAGCCTAATGCCAGCCAATACTTTTTTTTCTAGCTTTAGACAGACTGAGGAAGAGTAAGAGCCTCTGCCAGGTTTTTATTGCTGTCATTGTCCTTAAGAGGGAGATTTCCACTTACTTACTGTGTGTCGTTGAGGGAAGTTCTCTCCAACAAGGCACAGACAGCAAAAAAACGTAATATATTTGATAAACGTAATAAACATCTCTAAAACTAGAAAACAAAGGAGTTGAGGTCCACTTCAAGTATCCTCTGCAAATGACTGTTTGTGTAGAGTGAACACAGTGTTAATCAACTTCTCTTTACTTCACCATGCACATAAGTTGATCACCATCAAGGTGTAACTAAAGCCAATATTTAAATGGAGAAAAAAAAGCAGAACAGCTAAGAACAGACAGGTAGACAAGAGGAAAAACAAAAGAAGCCTATAGTGCCACCGGCTGGTTTGGAGATATACATACAAAATATTATGTTTGTTCTGCAGGGATATCACTGAGATGGGGGAGAGGTTATGTGGGACAGAATAGTCTTAGATAGCCATGTAATTCTCAATGGTATTTAAGTCTTTTGAGACAAACAAATGAAAGCTCAACTCCAGCTAACACTTTAATCATTTGCAGCAACAGTTTTTTTTCACCTGAAAAGAAAGTTGACCATTGTAAGGCACCCCAGGCAGTTTTATATTTTTGTCCCAACCCCAGTATCTGTCACTTTTGATGGTCAGCTTAGCTTGTTAAAGGCTGTTCATATATTAAAGTCGGACGGATGCTGTTTGCACAGCACTTGCTTCCCTAGATGGCGCTAGTGATTATAGGAATTCTTTACTCATTAGCACCATCTAGGGGTGCTATTGCTGTGTGAACTTAGAAATCAGACCCTAAGGGGTTGATTTACTAACCTTATAAACACGCCACAAACAAGTATACACCTCTGTAGTGTGTTCCCTCCCAGCATGATCTATTGGTGGAATCTAGACACCTTTGTAGTGTGTACACACCCAGCAGGTGTGTTGTGCAAAGCCCTGCAAAGCCCTGCATGAATTGCAAGGTGATGTTGTGTAAATTAGCTCTATGTTGTGTTGCTTGCGTTGATGAATGCAGGAATGTAAATGCATGAGCTAACCATTTTTGTCTAAACTGTGAAGCAGCATTATATATGCATCATGTGCATGATTTTTCCATATATGGCATTAGTATAAATATGCTTTTAGAGACTTGCATGCTGCTATTAGAGCGGCGTGTAGCCTATGGCGCATGCTACATGACGCGCACGTACGTAAATATATAAAAATGCGCCATAACGGCGTGAAAATGTGACACGTTGCTTGTGTTTGGTTGATAAATACGTTGTGCTCTGTAAAAATGCACACGCGCCTGGTGCGTGTGTGTGTTTAGGTTAGTAAATCACCCCCTAAGTGTTAATGGTAGTGACATACTGGATCGTATACAGTATGTCATTACTTTGACCATAGTTTAATTTTCAAATTATCAAAAAGAAGCAATGCAGTACAAGATGAGCCTTAGAGGACACTTGTGGGGGACAGGGTATTTTGGTTTCAAAAGAGAGTCAGTAGATAGCTGTACATTTACAAATTTAATGCCCACATAAACTGGAATATGTAAAGCCAACACCCAAACGTAGCCCATATCTGCCTAAATGGTTTAAAACGATGGCTTAAAAGCTTACATGTAAAGCATATTTTCTTCTGCAAAGTAGCAGAGAGGGAGCAATCCGATTGTATCTGTAGGACTTTCCCAAGAGCTGTAGATGGACACAGTGTACGCTGACCTAATGCCCAAACACTGGAGCATTCTCCATAGGGAAGGTGCAGATTAGGATGTCTTAATAATGACAAGCCCCCTAACAAACGTGTGGGGTCCCGAAACTTAACTACTAATTGAACTTCACAGCCACTGGATTAATGCCGATAGCTAAAAATCAACTGATGGTGTATAGAAAACCCCACTTCTCATGTACCCCTTGAGACCACACAGAAACAGCTGGGAGAAAGGGCTTTTGTGCAGCTCAAAGAGGCAGCACAAAGTAGTGGGTGAGAATAAAAATCTTTGGTAAACACATAGTCCCACTACTTAAAGACACAGTGACTCGAGCAGTTCTCAAGCCGAGATCAAAAGTTGTTCTCATTGGAACCAACTGAGCCTTGTAGTTGTTCTCTTTAAATGGTTACTCATTTTCATTCAATGGTGAACACAAAATATAGCTGCCCATCTTCACAACAGACAATAGAAGGGCAAGCTCTATCTGTCTTTGAATGGACTTAATCATGCTGCTGTCCTTTCAGGAGTTAAGTCATCTTCTCTTTCTTTTATATGATATTAACAATGTGGCCTTAACAATTTGTACAGTGTTGTTGTCACACATTATACTATAGTTTTATGAAGACTCTGAAGGTGTTTTGTGAATAAATTCATTTAAAGTGGAACATAATTTCATAGTGTGCCTAAACCCTTTTTTTGCGATATTCATTACTTTTAGTTTTCAGAGAAAGTATAGTGAATTTATTCTAATTGTTTTTGAACGTTTATTAGTTTCAGAACTTATATTTTAGATAATTATTTTTATTACTTTTATAAAACCATAACTTTGGCTCACGTTTCTGCATGCTGAAGCACACCCACTGAAGGTGGCTTGATGTAAACAGTAGCAACAGGTGAGCTTGTCTAGAGAACAATGTGGCATGGTTTCATGCTTTAGCATGGTCAGTCTATTCTGGGCTGTCTATAAAGAGAGCCCAGCACCAGTTCTACCTGTGTTGGTCACTCCTGCAGGCTTAGGGTATACCTAAAGTCAACATTTATTTTGTTTGTTTTGGGTAGAGTAGGGAATAGTTAACATTCTTGGCAATGTCAGTCTACAATCAGCTACTTATGGATATTGGAGGCTTTTTATTCTTTGCATACCTTATTTCTCTTTTCCTCCCCATTCTTCTCACAGTGGCCATTTTTAATAAGGGAAGATCAATATATCTCCCTTTATTTCCTGGACCTCTGGCACAAGTGACTAGGACATGTGACCATGCACATCTTCTCAGGGGAGGAAAACACCTTTCCCTGAGATCACGGGAGATTACAAATGAGATTTCCCAACAATGCACTGCTGATGTAACCTTCCCAGGATACAATGCTTGGGCATATTACATCACTAATTATTATTACTATTATTATACAGGATTTATATAGCGCCAAAAATGTGCTCAGCGCCTTACAAAATAGTGGAGATAGTACAGATACAATACAATTTACAGTACAATCAAGTTTCAGAACAATAGGGTTGGGAGGTCCTTGCTCGTGAGAGCTTACAATCTAGTAGGAGGGGCAAGTGATACAAAAGGTAATAATTGTTTGGATTGAGTTTTTGGAGGAAGTAAAAGGCAGTTATGTTGAGATGAGGAAGGCTTCCCTGAAGAGATGGTTTTTTAAGGATCGCCTGAAGGTGGGCAGATGCCCAAGAGGACCAGGAAGTGGAAAAACAATGGTTGTAAGTAAAAGTAAAATATGTTTGTTTAACTAATTAATGTAAGGTTGTTTCATATCAGCATGCAAATGCCAGTTGTCAGACCAGTTGTCAGTAAACAAAATGAATCCCATTGTTTTCAATGACCCTTCATCTGGGCATTCTGCCACTTGTAGCAATACGCCTAGAGCTTAAAAAATATTTTAGCTTTATTTGGGACAGATATGAGCATTCTTGCCCCAATAGACTTCAATGGGAGCACCTGACAGAAAAGTTACTAGTAACTAGTTTTTCTTGGTTTAAAAAAAATTATTAAAAAAAAGCTCTAGCCTGATACAACCACAGAAACACTGTAAAAATGTCAGAAAAAAGGTTGAAAGATGCTCAGCTCAAGTGTGAATGGGGCCTTAAAGGAAAGGGATAGTATTTAATACATTTTCTTTATTATCTGCAGCTACAAATACAAAAATATTATTGGAATGTAAACCCTGCTTGAAGAAGGTCTAGTGCAGGTCAGAAGGGGGTAAACCCCGGGTCATATTAACTTGTCAATAATTTCTGGATGATCTTAGAAGCACCTCAAACTGATGTCAAAAATAGCTGCATTTGCCCATCCATACATTACCCATCAACGCAGGCCTTTAGACTTTTCATAGTGTTCATTAAGCATACTGGAAGTTCTAGGTTTTCAAATTTGAAAGCCCATCATCTCCAAAGAGAGGGAGAGCATGCATTATGCATTAAATGTTTCTTTGTTAAAGACAGATTTCTTTTATAAATAATTCTAAAATCACATAAGTAATTAAAAAAAATCATATCACTTTGTTAAGTTGTTAACTTAAAAACATAAATAAAGAAATAAAGAAATAGACCACAAGCCATTACTGTTTATGTGTGAGTTTGTAGTAACAACAAGGTTTGACTTACGGTAAAACTACCTTGTTGTTACTACAAGGTGACAATCTAATCGTACATTATGGGGACACAATAGCATTGTATAAAGCCTCCCACACATCATTTTTATTGAAGATTCCAAAGAGAAGTAACATTACAGGTTTTTATACAAAGATCAATATGGGCTGTCAGGTTATAGGGTTTCCATAAAAGATACAATAGAGGAAAAAAAATTAGAGTGGGTTGTCGTTGCTACTACATGGAAACAGATGGGTCAAGATAGGCCAGTAGAATCAAAAGAAGTAGAAGTAGATAGTGCACATGATTTGAAGTATTGTCAGATTACTTTATAGACATGTTGTGGTGACAAACCTGTTTGGAATCTCATGTTTTAGGTCCATTAAAGACCTTTCATTGAGCTGCAGCAGAGTTATGTCAGGTATGTAAGGAATGAGAGTGTAGCAAATATGGTAACTATAACAGTAACTATCTGTTGGGCTATTAGTTTGGCAGTGGGGTTGCAATGCAAAAAAGTGTTGGGTGTACCTAGGTCAATAATAGGTATAGTAAGACTAGGAGAGGGAGGGGAAGGAGCGCCACTACCAAGCGAAAAAAGGATGGATTAGGGTTGGAGTGAGTTTTGGTCAAAACTCACTCCAACCCCAATCTGCTTGGTAGTGGCACTCCTTCCCCTCCCTCTTATGGTTCTCAATTCACATATTAGACACCTCGGTCTAATACGAATAGGAAACGCACACCAGTCTCAACTAACATGCCACGATAGGAGTGCACTGGTCATATTGGACTTATTTTTCTGAACTTTCTAATAGTAAGACTAGGCTATAGTTGTTTTCCCCCTGTGTTCTAAGGGTGAGTTTGGTGGAGGCCTCTGATTTAAGAGTGAAGATTTGTCCACGCTTTAAGTGGGTTTCTGTATAGATGTTAAAAGTGTTGTATAAGGCATTTAGAATAATTCTAAAATACCCAGTGTTCCTCTTAATTTTCCTTGCGTGATATCAGTCCAAGTATCAAAATATGGAGATCGACGTGGCTAGTGTCCAGCTTGTCCATATCCATCAATTTATGCAGTATTTGGTCTCAGCTTGATATGTTTGGTATTTGGAGTTTTAGCCAGTATGTAATTTTTTACAAATTTTGGTGACTAAAATGTAAAGGTGTGTCAGATTGGTTAATCGGGATCCATATCCAGTTGGTTGGTGGATCACATGAGTGTTGTGGTTGCATCAGAGTTCCTTTTTTTGTGAGCCGATGATCACAGTCTGCCTTCTCCTCATGGCATTTCGGACAATTTGTTAGATTGTGGCTTTGAGTTCCTAAGGGGTAAGTCAAAAGCATAGTAGGTCCTACAAGATTTGAAGTTGCATTTCACTCTTGGATTCGCTTATCATTGCTTTTCTTACGTATTTCCATTCTTGCTCTTCCAGATTTAGAGCATCATCTGGAGGCATTTAGGATAAATTTGGGGTTAGAATAGTTTGCAGTCAGAGTATTTTTTTAAGTAAGAGTTTATTTCTGAGATATTTAGATGTTAGAGGGAAAAGTAGACCTCAGAGGCTAGAAGTCAAATGATGGGTGTGTACAGGTTGGAACTGTGATAAGTAAAATTTGTAGATGGAAGATTAGGAGAGAGTAAATTACTTGATGCTAGGGTAGGGGTCCCCACCCCTCGGGCCGCAGTGTAGATAAAACAGCTATACTGTATGTATTTCATCTGTGTATTTTGCTTTTTGCCTGAAGTTCAGCTTCAAAATGTGTGTTTTTTTATATGCGTTTGGAGTTCAGCTTTTACAGAGACAGAAAAGTCAATGCAGAAATGCACTGGAGTCACCTTTTTTTTATCAATGTAACGCAAACAAACTGAGCTCCCTTGTGCAATTAGTGTAGGAAGCACATTTACAGTTGCCTTTAGGTGTACTGTGTATGAAACCCTAAACAGTTGGAGATGCATGTCTTGTCCATTGTGGTCCATCAGTGTGTGAATACTACAAACTACTGAGCCCTGCCTGAATAGGCAGCCCCTAGGGCTACTAACAGCTTGTGAGTGTCGTATAATAAGATATAGCAAGTGTTTTGCCACTCCACTCCAATCTTTAAGTAAGGAGCTAAATGATCTGCTAATTAGCACAATAAATCTGTGTCTGCGGGCCTGCCAGTGGCAAATGTTAATGATGATTCTCCCTCAGCGGATTTACAAATGGCTGTTAATTTTCCTTGTTCCTCTAAACATCGCAAAGCCCCAGAGAACAGAGGACAAGCTTTGAAAATAGCACACAGCATTTAAAAAGAGACGTTATAACCAGTCTGGTTATAGCGAGGGGGCTGCAATGAGCAAAAATCTCTCAAATTGCAATGATAATGTGGCATAAAACACTGCAAAGGTAGTTACTTGGGATTGCGTCCATCACAAGTCCAGAAACAAGGGGTTTATTCTTCATTTAGGCTCCATTCATACAACGTGTACATTTTCATGCATTGATGCATGGTGCTTTAAGGCAACCCTTTCAGTTTGAAAGGGTGCTTTATTGGCACTATGGCCAATTTGACATATCGCAATGCACAGAGCTGAAGGGCAGGTGTGTTGGTATATATTGCATGCGTACATTGGGGTACCAGTCGATGCTTATACACCTAGATTGAGCTGCACACAATAACACATGTGGGTGCATATGTGTGACTTCATTGTAGTTAGAACCAAGCTCAAAAAGTGAGGATTTGCTATGTTGTAGGGTAAAATAAATAGTTAACTGTGCATTAGCAATAGACTGAAAAATTTACCTTTTCTACTGAAAAATAGCAGTGCAATTCCAGGTATGTAAGTATGCTTGGGTACTCCTATGCCTACAGCATTATAGCTGTATATCTGCAGTGTGAGATCTAAGGGTACCGCTGCCTTTGACTGCTAATCTTAGGAGTTTTTGAGTGACTTTTGGTGATGCCACTTCTGTGTTGCTCACTGTTCTTCTTGCTGGAGCCTCCTACATGAGGAAGCAAAGCCCTTTCTCTACCAAGATCATTCTCTACAGAGAGACACAGTGCAGAACAAGGCATAGTAAGTCAGTAATGGGGAAAAAGATCGGCTGCAGGGAGACTACAGGCAATTCTGGTGACTGGTACTTTGCACTGCGCCATCTTTTTTTTTGCAGGTACAGCTTAATTTCCTTTTTAAAGTGACCCTGTTACTACAGGGTCAAAATTAAACTAAAGCCTCCCTGTAAAAATAAATGCTGCACCCCTTTTTCTCTCATGAACTCTGTCTCTATTTTTTTACAGTGAGACTTTAGTTATATTTTGACAATGGAGTAACAGGCAAAAATGGGCCAATATGGGCGCATATTGGAGCAAGAAAGTGCTCTCAGATTGAGGACGTGCAAGCACCCAGCTCAGTCCTTTCCTGTGCCGTGGAGGAGCGGTGCTTCTTTTGTGTGTTCTCAATGCAGTGATAGGGGTTCTTTAATAAAAATGGACAAAGCCATGCAGATATGATCTTTATGACCCAATGGTCAACTGTTCCTCCAGAACTACTGTTTAATGTCACAGATACAGGCTAATACAAGCCACCTTTTTAGCTTGCAGAGAGGTGAAAATAACTATTAATCTTTTAAAAAGGAAATGCTCTGTTTGTATACTTGTTGTGTACAAGGTGTACAGTCACATGTTCTGTTCAGTAAAATTATGTATCATGTCTGATCCTTTATACTGTATTTATATATATTAATTAGCAGGATACATGTAGTTATATTAAGTATATTTGTCATACAACTAGTGAAAGAACCTAAAACCTTCAGGATATGGGCCACCTATAATTTCCTACACATCGGTACTCATACTGGGAGAAAGAGCACTCTGGAAATTCAGGGCTCTATTGTTTTGCACAGTGTTGTCATTCTAATAGAAGAAACGTGCTTACAGGAGGACAGACGATGACCTCATCACTGTACCTCTGATAATTTTTATTGATTCACAGGCTGGGGTGGATCCTAGATCAGTATGTATTGTTTAACTGCAGTGTAGTCTGCAGAGAGACCCAAGACCTGGTGGTGATGTCTTACAAGGGCACCTGTAAAATAGTTTGGAAGGCAAAACTGTTTTCATAAATATAAATCAAATGTGCCTTTTGATGTGAATGGATCATAGGTATGAGAAAGAGATTAGACATGATGTGCACCCAAAGGCAAGATCCAAACGCCCTCAGACATCTCTGTTGGTCAGCAACTCAAAATAATATTTACAATGTTCATTAGTCATTGTACTCCAATTTCTAAACCACTTGAAGACCAAAGAAGCTTAGACATTCGTCTGAATCCACAAGGATCACAGTGCATTGTCTTTGATTCAGGATTTGTCAACGACAATGTGTGCCTGTTCAGCATTTAGATCCTATAAGTCCAGGCTTTATAAGCACAAGCAGCCTGGCTACTCCACAGAATGGAAAAAAGGAAGGAGCAACTCCAAAATGCATAGTACTGAGCTGGTAGGATCAAATGCATCCAAGGCTCTGAATTTCATGGGCGACATAGAACCACAAATATGAAATCCACATGAGGCGACTGGGTGTTTCAACCTGACTTGGGTCTATTTCATCCCAGGTCTTGGTCTGTTTGTAAATGAAAATGTAATTGCAAATAAAGATGAATTTTTAGTATTTTATTAATGTGCTGCTCAAATCTGTTTTTTCACTGTCAATAAAAATATTTCTGAGCAGTTGAGTAGCCTAGTGAGTACCATTGACAGTTGGTGAGGTTGTTTGTTTGTTTTTTTACAATCATATAGCTAGGTCTTGGTTATTGTTTTTTTAGAAATGTAGTTTTTCGATCATTGCTAGCCATTCTGTTGCCCTCTTTTGCTCACAGACAGTTTAGCTCTCCCGGTAATATTTGGAAATGTGCGATTTCGGCCTGCTCAAATAGTGCCCGATGGAGTGGATATGGAGCACTTCACATCCCTTGTCATTGTTCCGCGTGACAGCCTGTTAAATGTGTCTGATCTGAAGAATGGACTAAAACAGAAACAGCTGTCAGAACAACACTATTGATGACATTAGCTGAACTGAGCACAGCTGACTCCATCTTTCTTTTGCATACTAAATAAGCTATGGTGCTTATAATGGAAGAGCTGTGTACCTCAAGCCCGGATGAGACATAAATGAGAGTTCCAAGAAGATGATGATGTTTAGCGGTGATTACATTTTTACGTTTGGTTTGGCTGATTAGTGTTTTGTAAACGTTGGGGCTATAGAATGAAATGAAGCCTGTCTCAGACAACATTCCCTTTAGCTAACATAGCAGTATAAGGAGAGTTATTAAAAAAGTGACAGTTATTTTCTGTTGTGTCCAATAAGATAAGAAAATTACAGTCACATGGCCGAAAATAGAGTACCGTAAGATAGCGATACACATGTAGAATTACAAGTCAGTCAATTTCTACATCCACACTGAACAGCATGGATGGAGGGTTCTCCCCTGCTGACTGTCTGAATACCTGAACATTGACTGCCTCTCATTGGATGCAGGACCAGGGACCTTCCAGTCCACTTAAGTTAAGAAGCTGTGTTGGACTAAAAACTTTGCTTCTGGCAACCCACTTTATACGGAACACCATAACACAGTCTTGAGTAATTTTTGGGAAACTTCAAGATATAACTTTCACTAGTATCACAGTTGTTTTTTTCACAGGGAACGTGACATAGGGCTCCTAATGATTCGCTCAATACACTGAGTACCACTGCCCTACTTTCCCCTAACAGAGGATCTTTTATGTAGCTCAAGGCTGACACACACATGGAATTAGGCAGAGAAATTCATCAGGTTGTCATCAGACCAAACTAGGTTGCCCCTTTACAGCCTCTTATTGTGTCGTTATTGCTTTGTAGTTCTGTGTTAATTCAAGAAGCACTGACTCCCATGGAGTTCCCCAAGCACAAGTGGGGCAGAATGGACACCATTAAGGGGAAAAGATGAACAAGACTTTTGAAAATAGGTCTTGCCTGAGGAGAATAAGTAACTTCTTGCTCAGCTATGACTACCACCGGCTCACTGACAGTGACTGTCCAGTACAGTGAACAATGTTTTTCTGGCTTTCCAGTGTATGATATGTATGGTGGAGCAGTTTACGGACATTAGGGCCCATTCACAACACTTTAGGCTACGGTAAACTACGTTGCTCTACACAGACCCAACTCAATGACAAGTCAAAATACATTGCTTCCAATCGGCCCCATTCACACCAGTGTGCTGCATTGATATGCACTGGGTGAAGAAGGAACTGCCATACTTAACACAATCCCTAGATTGTGAACCCTAACAAGATATGTGCAATTCATTTCCGAATCCCAATGCATTCAAATGTGTCCGAATCGAAATTCTGTTTACGAATTTCGGATCCCGTCCGAATTTCATTCAAAAACTAAACTGAATCAGACATTTGACTTTTCTGGCCAATCAGATGTGTTTTTCGGTTTAATGCATCCGAATGGGTCTGAATACAAGTTTTCGTTACGGGCAACATGGGAGCCATGTACAGTAAATGCACATAATACTAAAGGCTGAGGCTCCTAGACCCAAATGGCATTCGGGATCTGAATTTCCGAATTGCATTCGGGAGCTACCAAATGCCATTAGGGTCTGGGAGCCTCAGCTTTAGTAATATGTATTTGGCTCCAAGACCCGAATGCGATTCGGAAATTCGGATCCCAAATGCAGGATCAACAGGTACTTTTCTGGACTTGAAGTAAATGTACTAAGCCCTGAAAAAAGAGAACAAATGTATCAACCATATCTAAGGACCTGTAAGCAGCAATATATTATATGTCTATTACCCTTATATGCAAGGGGTGAGTGCTCCTTTTGTCCAGGGGGCTCAAATAAAGCAGTTTACTCACCTTATCCTCAGTCCTACACCAGTTGGCACTCACCTCTTTCCCCCTCCACTCTGGCTAGGGACTGTGACTTGGCATCCTCAAGTCTAATGCAAGTCAATAAACCTGCATAAGACATGATGACTTCAGTAGTCCTTAGATTGCTGGGGCCCAGGGGACAAGAGGCTTCAGAGACCTGTAGCTGGTGGGATCAGATAAGTAAATCTGCTTTACTTGAGTCCCCTATACAAAACGACCACTTAATCCTTGCGGGGGGGGGGAGGCCCCAATGCAAGGGTAAGCTTTTGATTCTCCCAGAATACTCCTTTAACTTTAAGGCCCCGTTCACACCAGGGCAGTTGCAGATCAGCACGGTTATTGTTCTAATTTTAAAAGAGCAGTTTGGGGCGTTTTTAATTGCGTTTTAGTGCTGAAACACAATTAAAAACACCCAAAACCGTGCTGATCAGCGCAGTTCCATTGAAGTCTTTAACTTTCCCCAATATATGGGATCGTTCATGTCGGTGGTTCAGCGCAGCAAAATCCGCGCGGCCGAACCGCCCTGGTGTGAACGGGGCCTAAGAAAGAAGGTGGTGTCACCATCCTGGCATAGCTGTATAAATCACACAGAAATTCAAATCCTTTGGCTGATAACACAATTCAGATATGTGTATTTCAAATGTGCATTCAGCTATTTGCCTGGATTTCACATTTAAAATGCCCATAAATGCAGAAAATAACACACGTCAAACATGCACATTACCACTTTTACAAAGGTGTGAGAAAACCCTTAGAATTGTTTTCCTTTGTATATGGGTACCATAAGGTCCCCGTTAGGAGACTGATCCCTGATATAGATTTATTGAAATCATTCTACGTCTTCCCTAATGCCGACCCTTTCCACCCTCCTTCCCTTTTTAAACTGCAGATACTCACTACAACCATTAAGGAATTATATCTGCAAACAGAGTTTACTGTTTACAGTGTGAGAGTATAATTTCCTTAACTTTGGCATTTTAACAACAGATTGACCTTGCAGTAACCAGGATACACCTTTACTGTGTCATAAAACAGGAGACATAATGGATGTAACATTCTAAGCAAAGCCCATAAACGGCTCACTGTTGATTCTACGTCAAAGGCGATTGGACATTAGACATTCAGAAAAGAAGAAAAGCAATTGAAAGACTCCATAGACAAATTCTCTCTTAATTGCACTTCTGTTTTTAACTTGTGCCTTACTGGAGAGCTGATAAGGCCATAGATTACAGGGGCTTATTGGTAAAGTGCCTATTCTTTTGGTATTGTTTGCAAATGCTCAAAAGTGTGACCCAACCGGCTTTTTTTTCACACTGTGTCTGTTTATTCATGGAAGAGATGAGATAACAGGCAGCAATCTCAGGTCTGAGGGGGCAGGCAGATGCAAGTCTGCCAAGCACTTTGGAAGAGAACATCGATTGGGCCAGTTATAAAGTATCTGTGGTTAAAGATGATCTATAATCAACTGCATTTTCTGTATAAGACCTGTTTAAAAAAACAATCAATTTAAAGCTTAAAGCATGCATCAAAGCAAAATGAAAAAATAAAAAAACATATATACTGTATCTCTGGAGTACTTTCACATTTTTTAATTAATTTAAACATTTTGCAACCACAGAAAAAACTCTTGATGTGTCAGAAATATAATATCCTCCCACCTGCCTGTTTGACATGATAACACAGCAACATGATGCCTACTTCATTTCTGATGGATAGCAGAGAACACAGACCTCTCCTCATCTGTCCCTCCCCTCTCCTTAACTCCTCCGCCCAACCAGACCACATCTCCAGAGCCCCTCCTTATGCACAGACAAAAAGACCAGGAAGTTAACAGCTCAGAAAATTTCTGGCAAGACCAATAGGTTTTTCCTTGCAGTTATCGAACAGATATAACAAAACACGTTTAATGGTATATGTAGCAGTCCAAAAGGTAGCAAATAAGAGAAGTTCATTGTTAGGGTTTACTGTACATACACTTTAAATAAACAGAACACAGTGTGAGCGATATTTACCGACTATACAAAAAACATTCTAATTATACATCCAACCAGCCATCAGAGGTGGCCTGTCTAATCTTCTTTTAGTTTCAAGACCAAGTTCTTAGTTCCATAGATTTGTAGATACGTGTAGAAGGTACACGTCCATGATATAGCACCTCTGTACCAGCATTTAGGGGAGGTCTGGGCTGGGGGGTAGGCGGGCATATCTCCAGTGCTCAGTAGAAGTAATATGTTTTGCTCTGGTGACCTGAATGGAGATAATTCCCCATTCAGACTTTAGTCAGAGCAGCATCAGAAGTTAATAGCAGTTGCTGGTCTTTATATAGCTGTAGAATGCCCAGACGCATTATATAGTTGCATCCATTTCAAGTGTCAGACAGCGAGAAGTCTTCCAGCATTGACTTCCCTTGCGGCTATGCGTTTGGCTGCAACCAAGACAGAGAATTGCACAGGGAGTCAAAGGTAGAAGAATGCAGTGGCGTCACAAGGGGGATGTGGGGGGTGCAGCCCGCACTAGGTGATAACATTGAAGGGGGTGACACCATAATGATGAGAACCCAACAGTTGCACAAGAGAGGAGGGGACCCGGTGGCATACCGTATCCCACCGTGTAAATGTCCCCTCCTCTCTTTGCCGGCATCCATCACCTAGATGACTGCCGGCAGGTAAGCAAGTGTGAAGTCATCATGCGCGTGTCTGATGACGTTGTGCATGTGTGATGATGTACCAGAGGGGTGTCACCCAAGGGCCGCTCTGGGTGACATCATGTCTGGGGCCGCCCCTAGAAGAATGCAAAATTGTAAATAAGTAATAAGAATAATTTGTGATGAATGCACAATATTTTTTTTGTAGTATTTTGTTTAGGTAAGTCCATACAATTTTCAAAGGCATCTTGCTCCGCTCATAAATACCTCTTCCAATTCATCCTTTTCAATCCCTCATTCATAGCATACACTGTATATGTGAAAATGTGTGTTACAATAAACCTTGTTCTTGAAGACGACACTTACCTTTCACAATGGCCACCAATCAGTTATTCTTTCATTAGCTCACAGGAAACTGTCCCTATCATGAAGGAGTTAGTTGGTTGTGTTCGCCTCCCAAAAAGGGAGTGCCCATTTCTCCCCTGCTGCATTTACCCCTCACCTGAAGAACAAACCATGAGACATCTTTAAGGCATTGTATTAATTAAAGTGTATGTCAACCCTAACAATGAACATGATGTATTTATTCCATTTTACTCTGTTAAATACTATATATATTTTCAATGAGTGCAAAAAATAGCTGTTCGTCATATCAGAAATTTAGAACTGTACTGTTCCTATGTTATCTCATTGAGTCTAATTAGTCCTTACAATTCTTATCTCCAATTCTTCTGCACCTGCAGTGCATCCTCACACTAAATACAGCCGAGCAAAATAAAAATGACAACAGCACAAATCAATTGATAACTAGCCTTAATAGAAGTGCTTTTAACCAAACAAAACACTAGCAAACAACATTACCCCCCAAAAAAATTGGTATGTGGTTCTTTCCATGGACCCCTAAGTAACTACTGAGTCTTGCAGTAACATAGGGACTAGGCATCTGGATAAAAGAGGCAGATGCAGTGCAAATTAAATGAATATATGAATCTAATATATTAATAATAGGGATGCACCGAAAATTGTCAAGCCGAAAATTACGTTTTTCCCAACATTTTTCTAGTTTTTTTTTTTTCCTCTTTACTGTCAGGGGCTTTGTGGAATTATCAGAGGTCTTAACAGATCCCTGATACTTCCCTTTTAAAGTAGAAAAAGAGACTGAGGACACAGAATCCTAAATCTCTTTTTCTGCAGTCCCTGTTATGAATGAACAGGAAGCCTCTATGCTGAATGCTCCTGTCATTCTTAAACTAAGAAGATAGTATCAGTTACTATGTCCACAATCATGAATGAACAGGAAGTGAAGAGTGTAGAGCACATCCTGTTCATATATAACTGGGTGAGCTTACTATGCCCTCAGTTATTTATAAACCCTCAGCGATCACTGCTGATCATTGAGTGTTTGTTCTCCGCTTTACCTGTCACAAGGAGGCTGAGCTCTCCTTCAGCACCACCCTGCTCAGCCTCCTGACAGCTGTCTACTCCCTGCACCTCCTCACTCGGCCTCATCACAGCTTTTCTCCTCCCCACTGGCCGCCGGCAGCTGAATCAGCTCTATGTCCCCTCCAATCCCCACTGCCTCTGCTGACACAGGTGGGGGAGAGCAGAGGGGATTAAAGGGGACACACACCAGAGCCCAGAGAGGAGAAAAAAAGCTAGGAATGCACCGCATTTTCGGCCGTTTTGGTACTATCGGCATTTTTTTCAAAGTACCATTTTCCCCAAGTAGTAATATTTATTTTGTTTATTCAATAAATGTTCTAGGGATATTTGTGTATATACAATGATGAAGAAGAAGATGGTTAAAAAACAGATTGATTATTTAATGTCCTGAATGTTTCTTAAAAAACACACAGCACATAATTCACTTTGGAAACAGATTCATTTAAAATAAATTAACTCAATTAAATAATACCATTATTTATATATTTTATCACCCTTTTACACACACGTAAGTGGTTTTCAACAAGACCTTTTACTACCTTAAATCATAATAAAGTACAATAGTAAAAAAGGACAAATAAAATGTAATGTATTTATAGTGTAATGTTTTTTGTGCACAGTATAGATACGATAATAAGGAAGAGGATGGCTAAAAACTGTTTTATTTAATGTCCTGAATACAGTGCTTGCACAGAAATGCACAGCACACAATTCACTTTGCAATATGGATTCATTTGAAATACATTCATTCAACAAAATAATACCATTATTTATATATTGTACATTGTCTCATCTTTTTAAGAGCTGGAAAAAAAATAAAACACAAAAGTATTTTTCAGTAACAAGACCTTTTACTACCTTAAATTATAAAAAAAATAGGATAGAAAAAAGTACAAATAAAAATGTAATGTTTTGAAAATGTAATGTTGGTGATGTATGAAAAATGCATATGGTGGCAGTGTGTGGCAATGCCACGGAGTAAGCTGGCAGCACAGACACCCAGGACTGGCCTTTCGGTTTCTTCCATCTTTTCTGGATTGTAGCTTGGATCTGGATCTCTGGAGATTTCTAAGAGTTCAGGGTGGGATGAAATCTCCAGTTCTGAGGTCAGGTGTTGCTGGTGATCAGGTGGCTGAGGGCAGCCTCATTAAGAGCCAGTACCAGAGCTCAATGGAAGAGTTGGTGTGGTGTGGGCTGCAGGCAAATGAGGGCTCCTGCTGGGAAGAGGGACAGGTTGTGTCCAGGAGTCAGGCGGACTCCACCCAGAAGCCAGAGTGGAGCCAGGAGGCTGTGTGTGTGTGTGCTGGAGGCATCTGGGAATCAGCCAAGGAGGCTTAGTAAGCCTGGGACACACAGGGGATGCGTGGAAGAGTCACATGCAGGATAGGTGACAATGCTGAGTTGGTAAGACATTGTGCTATTACTTACTTGCCGAAAAATAAGGAGACGGTATATTGTGTTGCTGAAGTACAGCTCTGTTCTGTTATGGTGGAAAATAAAAGACTGTCCTTTTTATGTTACAACGGCTTCAAGACTGGTCCTTAAGCGCTCACCATTGGTGATAACTTCCCCAAAACTCACAATACCTATGCAGAGACACAATTATTCACTTCCATAAATGTACTAGGAATTTGTTTGTAATATATACGACAACAAGGGATGCCTGAAAACAGTTTTATTACTTTACGTCCTGAATACTTGCTAAGAAATATACAGCACACAATTCACTTTGCAATATGAATTCCCTTGAAATACATTCACTTTAAGAAATAATATTATTTATATATTTTACATTGTGTAATATTTGCTGGGAAAAAAACATAATGCAGAAGGGTTTTTAAACAACAAGACCTTTTACCACCTTAAATCACATTAAAGTTAAATCGATAAATCTACAAAAAAAAGAATGTTTGTAACGTAATAAAATGTATCCCTTTCTAGTTCTTTGTAACTTTCTTTATATCTGCTTTATCTTGCTTTCTGAATAAGACATTTTTCAACAACTGTTACAAGACCTTTTAACACCTTCATTCAGCCACTCAGCCTTCATGGAGTAATTCACATTAGCACTGACTGAATGCATGAGAATATGTCCACAATTAGTAAATGAAATGGCAATAGAATGTGGTATTATCAGAGAATGACGCACACAACAGGAGCCGTGTTTAATACAGAATAGTGAGTGATGTATTCAGAGAAAGGGTGGCATGAGATAAGGAGGGGAAATAAAGGTAAAGAACTTTTATGAAACAGTGACCTTCTATTTGGTATATTCACAGAACATTACACAGGTCTCTCAAACCATCTATAGGTGAGAGTTTAGATCCTTTGACAAGTATAACAATTGAACTTAACCTCACTATGCTATCTATTGAAGGGCAAAAGGCAAAAATGTGTTCTGTTTTCATGAGAACAATTGAAGATATGTTCATTTTTATCACAGAACATTCACTTAGCAATGTCAGAACTAACAGGTTTTCAGGTTTGATTTTTTTTTACAAGAAAACCAATGTCAAGTCAATACTGATTACTGGAGACCACCTGGATAGTGTTTTTCTAGAATGATCTGTATTTTGATTTGGTTTCAGGTCTTTGTGATAGTATCCCAGATAGCAAGGATAATTTGCTACGAACTTGTGGCAGGGTGAAATTGTAATTTTTGTTAACTTGCTGCTTACACATTCCTGGCAAGTTGTAGACTTGCAGAACACTTGCAGCACAAGTTCTAGTTGACACTTTTTGAATTTGTAGCAAATTTGCTTGGCAAGTCTACAGCAAGAGTCCGCAGGTCTTAGCAAGAGCTCTGCAAGCTCGCTGTTATGGAGACTTGCAATGCAGACTTGCTGTAATTGTGCAACAAAATTGTGAAGCTTGGCAAGTCTGCAATAGTTTAGCAAGTCATTTTCAAACTTGCAGCTCAATTGCTTGCTATCTGGGATGTTGATGCTTTTTGTGACTATATCTAGTCTCCTTGTTGCTGACTGTTCTCTTCTTCTCCCCCTTTAACGTTTAGTAGCATAATTGTCTGTTTCAGAGAGTTAGTTCTTCTCATACAATGTCCAATATAAGAAAGCTTAAATTTAGTTATCTGGGTAAATAAATAAAAATAAAAGGTTGGGATTAGGGTTTCCACCTTTTCTTCAAGTTAAACCTGAACACTCTAGCGCCTCTTGCGGCAATTTTTTTTTTTTGGGGGGGAGAGAATATAGAGGAGAGAGGGAGGAGAGACAGCCAGGGAAAGAAGTAAGGAGACCAGCTACAGAGGATTACAAATCCCAGCAATACATTATACAGCAATACAAAATAATATGACACTACATACTCTGCGTTGTCCGGGGTGCCTCCCTGGTGTCTGCAGGGCCTCAGGTAGCCTGTGTGGTCTCTCTGGTGGGCTATGCAGGCTTTTGGGTGGACTCTGTGGGCTCTCAGGTGGCTGTGCTGACTTTCAGGTGGGCTGTGCGGACTCTCAGGTGGCTGTGTGGACTTTAAGGTGGGCTATGCTCGCTCTGAGGTGGGCTATGCAGGCTTTCAGGTGGACTCTGTGGATTCTTAGGTGGCTGTGCGGACTCTCAGGTGGTTGTGTGGGCTCTCAGGTGGGCTATGCTAACTCTTAGGGGGGCTATGTGGGCTCTCAGGTTGGCTATGCACTCTCTCAGGTGGACTATGCACACTCTCAGGTGGCTGTTTGGGGTCTCAGGTGGGCTATGTGTGCAGTCAGGTGGGCTATGTGCACTCTCGGGTGGGCTAAGCGCACTCTCAAGTGGTTGTTTGGGCTCTCAGGTGAGCTGTGTCCACTATTAGATGGCTGTGCGAGAAGTGCAGGGGTATCCCCTGGGCTCCAGAGGGGGGCAGCGTGCTGTCAGGAAGGAGCCGGAGGAAGAGAAGAAGGAGGAGATGTCCAGGGCGGCCTGCGCGGCTCACAGATAGATTCTGCTTCAGGCAGATGCGGCTGCCTGAGGTCCCGAACTTGCTGGGGACCTCGGCAGCAGCATCGGTTAAAAAATCCCTGTGTCAACAATTAGTGTTTTGTGTCCAGGTGTCAGCTGGCCTGATACCCGGACACAAGATTCAAAAACCGGACTGTCTGGGTGAATCCCAGATGGGTGGCAACCCTAGTTGGGCCTAGTACGCTGAAGAATCCATTCATTTGTTTTCAATGTTGTCTATGATATTCCTAGAATTCTTCACTATAGCCAACGTTCAAAACCATCAATGTCTTTTCTATCTTGCTTTTTCAGCATCATCCAGCTGTCACATGCATAGAGAGTGACAGAAAATATCACGGCCTGAACAATTCAGATATTTGTACCTATAGATACTTTAGGACATTTAAAGATCTTTCTACACCATTCATCCTTACTCCTCCACGGGCCAATCTGTGTCATATTTGTCACCTCCTTATGTATCACTTGCCCCTCCCTTTTAGATTGTAAACCCTCACGGGCAGGGCCCTCCTTACCATCTTGTCTTGAATTGTATTGTGGTTGTAATGTCTTCCTTATATTGTAAAGCGCTGCGCAAACTGTTGGAGCTATATACAGAGTGTAAACGTATTGTGAATCTAGGGAGCATAGGAGGCATAGAGGGAACAGAGGGAAGTTTATAATGGACTTTGAAGTAATAGAGAGGAATGAATAGTAGCTTAACCTGGACATGGGGATAGGAGTGGAAGAGGCAGCATGGTAAATTATGTCAGGCAAGGAGGGCATAAGGATGTAGGGTGGTCATGGCAGGTGCCGCAGGAGAGAGAGGAGTGGTATCTGATATTGTAACACTGGGAGGAGTAAAGAAAGTCATTTTGGTGCTAACTGTGAAGGAAAACAGATATGAGACAAATCAAGAAATAATGTGAAATAGTGAAAAAGGTAGATCAAGGATGGAGGGGAAAAATAGAAGAGACAGTCCATGAGTTGATCACAAGTGATGAAGAAGTGAAGGCACAGAGGGCATGGTAACAAACTATTAGAAGAGAAATAAGAGTTTGGGATGTCACCATAAACAGGACATAGAGGTGCCTGAGAATATATGATCATGGACTATTGGGAAAATAGGTAGAGTGGGGCTGATTGTGGGAAAGGAGGCAGAAGGACTCTTGATTGTTCCTTCAACTGTTATCAATAGAATTGCAATAGGCACAAAACTATCACTTCATCAGGCACCAGGTGCCTGTAAGACTATCTTCCCTTGTAAAGTAATATGCAGTGGCACAGCTGTGACTAATTTCACTATCCCTCTGATTTACTGCAAGATCATAAGATTTGTTGTTGGCCCCTCTGGCCAACCACCGAGCTCTAGGTATGTGGATAGTCTAGGTTGCCTTGTGGATGATCTGGCTCTGAGTTGAGTAAAGAAAGACGCTGATGGTGTCACTCTAGGAGAGTTTGCTGAGCATAAACTGGGGGAGGAAGTTATGTATGGATTATCATTCATTGTTGGAGTAATTCATATATCTTCCCCTTATGTGTGACATTGTGGCACAGCTGTTTGCACACTTCAAGTTTGGGATGAGGTGGATTGACCTAGAATGCATAGAGGATTATAAAGTATTAGGTGGAGTTCCAGTAGTTATGAACGCTGGCATTTAAAGTGCCTGAACAAGGACCTTCATTGCAGGAATAACACGCAATATTTAAATGAAAGCTGAAAAATAAACAAAATAATGAAAATTATTAAAATGTTAAAAGCTTGTATGAGATTTTAGTGACATGCTCTAAAGTGTAGATGGTCTGGTATGGTGTAGATAGATTGTAGAGGCTAGAGGCTTCTGAGCAATAGATATCTCCCTATAGAGATGTTAATGTTCAGAGGTAATTCTTTCCTCGTTAACATATTTATATCATGTTTGCACAGAAACGTACGATCCTAATGTATGTATACACAATATAAAAGTGTAAAAAGCTCCAGGTAAAGTGAAAGCTTTTCCCCTGTTGTGAACTAAAGCTGCATATTTTGCTACTGTAACTCAGTACAATAAAATACACATATTTTATTTTAACAAACCCGTGGTTACATTTTAAACAGAACTGCTGGACGGTACCGGTTTCAGCCAGTGCTCAACTCAAATCATCAACATTTTTGGACTGTTTAAAATAACTGGCTTTACTGCCATTTAAACATTAATAAAATAAAAAATGACATTTTTATTTTTACTGTGTACAAGTTTCGAATTTTTGTATTTCCATATTTCTGGGACGGTAACAGTCAAAAAGGCATTTCATGTTAAGAAAAAAAATTAGCAGCATTGGACATATCAGTTTGCCCATACCCAGATAAATAGTACATTTGGGCAATCCTTAGCAACTTAACAAGCTGCTTCACTAGGTGAAGTGATTTGCTTGTGAACTGATACTTCTTTTAGGACCCCTTATCTCAATTCTGCCACTGCAGTGTTTGCAGTGTTGTCAATCAGAGGGTCTCTGGCCAAAGCTTCTAGCTGAGGGGGCCCAGATGGTGTCTACCTGTCACCTGCCTGTTGAGGTTTGTGTTCATGTGGCGAGGACGTTAAAAGCATTTCAGGCAAAAAAATTGCTTTTTTATATTTCCATTATACAAATTATCAGCATAAAAAACATGACTGAGGAATTCGTCAATCTTCGTTCCTTCGTTCAAAAACCCCAATAAACATTCGGACTGCGCGACATGGATTTTAACGGCCACCGCAGCCCTTTTATTAAACCAAACAACTTTAACAATAACCAGAGTAATAAACCAAATAATACTGTAAACAATAATTGACCTTGGAAGGGGTCTTTGGGTGCCCAACAGCCCAAAAAGGCCTCTCAAACCACTTCACCCATGTCACCAGCCGCACCACAACCAGGTCGAGGACACTTACTCCTTCTGGGTTCCCAAGGGGCCAGGCCGCGCCCCCTTTGCAAATCTGGACACCAACAGGGGGAAGCACCCATACCAGCTAAGGGCCCCCCATTTTTTTAATCAACTACGATTTTGTAGACCCCCCAAAGACCCCCTAACCCGCCAAGCTGCTGTGACAAAAGAGTTGTCTGGGCGTGAAAAGGAGTTGATTTAAACACAAAACATCATTATTATGCTAAAATGATTTTCATGCTGCTGCTTTTTTATGAACTATTTTATGCATTAATTGGTTTTGAGGTCCTTTAAAAACTGTGGATGCTGACAGGTTGGTGACCATTACACAAGACACTTCATTGGGACTGATTGTTGTGTACTCTACATATTCAGTAACCTGTTATGGTTTATCGCTGGGCTAACAGTAGTGATGGGCAAATCTGCCCCAGTTGGAATCCATGAGGGTTCAGCAAATCTGGTTGAAAAGTTGAGATGCGACCATGTTACACCCTAAATAAAGGTGTAATATGAAACATGGTCCCAAAGGTAAACTTAGCTGTTAAGGATATGTTGCATGCTTACTGGACGCCATGTCCATGGTGATGTGTATCTGGCCCCTGAGTGTGATCCAGGAACCCAGACATTAAATGTAAATGCTGGTGGAAGGCAGGGATGTCAAAATAATAGAGGTTGGGTACTTGCCAAGCTGATTCCATTAGCTTCTTTCACTGAGGTGCTGATCCCATGGAGTTCTGATGGTCAGATTCACATGCTCCCTCGCGTAGTACCCAAATGGCTGGTACAAAGGCTGCAGACCACAACAGCACTGTCCACAGCACATATGGTGAAACAAGCCCACACTGCACAACTCTATGGGCTGAGTGAATAACCAAGCCAAAGTGAACAGAGCCGAAAGGCGTTCGGCTATTCACTTCAGCTCTGTACAGATGATTTCAGCAGTACATCGGCTAAAATCAGCAGTTCATCGGCTGGCTTCAGCTGCCTTCGGCTGCTGTACGGACTATTGTGGATAGCCCGTACAGCAGCCCTTCGATTCAACTGAACCGGTGGGCTCCGGCGGCCGAAGTGAGCCGAAGCATAAGCCGAAGCTACGGCTAGATCCTTCGTCTCCTTCGTGAATAACCCTCTAAATGAGCATACAGTCTTATGGGAAAATTGTAGTTAAAATAAATGGTCTAGCATCTGGGTCATTTTGATTGTTGTTGAAATAAAAATAAATAACCAAATGATTCCAGTAATTTACTATGTTTTTGTACATCGCTAAAAGGGAAAAAGAACACATAGATCAACCTTAACCTAGGAACAGAACTTTATAACCATTAAAGATCCAATTATTTCTACTGATTCCAAACCCACTTAGTGCAAGTCTTGAAAAGCTGGTACTATATGTCTTAGGTTCACTGAACTTAAAAGCTTGTAACGTCTCTGGCTCTTCAGCTGGGTAGTCATATTATGTACTTTACCGTATAACATTTGGAAATAGGAGCAATTTGCTGTGTTACATGCTGTCACCATAGCACAACCAAGCAATATAATTTTCCTCTTTCCCTGAATTGCTTCTACTAAGCTCTTCTCTCCACAAGACGGGATGGGCTTCAAGAACATTTCATTACTGTGTTTTTTCTTGTAATTTGCAGACGTATTGTACAAGAAAAAGCAGTGCGGGGCAGTGAAGCACAGCAGAAAGAAATGGTTGCCGATTGTTATAAATCAATAAAGGATCCGGTGCCTTACTTGATACTACTCCAAATCTGACATACAGTATATCTGAGCTTTGCTTGTAATAAAACAAAAATCATTAGGCCACCTTTATGGCCTGTGTTGATGGACTGTGGGTTTGTGTTGATGGCATTAGTTTGACATCAGTTTAGGACACCTCTCGGATTATTTAGAATTCATTGACAGGTACATTTGACCGGCAGTTGATCTCCTTCTGACCTGCATTTGACCTGCTTTCAGCGGCTTTGCATACCCATAGATCTTTATGGGTAGACAAAACACATTAGAAGCAAACAATATTGTTCGTCGACACAGACCCTAATGTGCTTGGCACAAGAAGTATCCTCCCTTAATTTCCATATTCAGCGCTTATCAAACTTCACTATATAGTGGTTCTGCTAAGCTACCTTTAGGGCTAAAAGCACATTTACTTCTCGGATTGCTATAGTGAGGCACTGGCTGGCAGAACTGTGAACAGTGTATATTTTGATATATGTAGGTACTAGGAAACCAAGGTTTCCTACCTACACATGGTGAGGGGCTCCAGGATTTGTTTCTGTTATGGAGGAAACAAATATTTTGTTTTCTCAGATCTTAACAAGTTCTGTGCTTGGTCTTGGAGGTCGTAGGCTTTGTAAAGCTTTGGGTGGGTCAAAGGCTGGCCATTTGCTGTTCGAATTTCGGCTGATTCCTGTGAATCAGCTGGAATGCTTACTGTGTGCATAGCCCTACCGGCTCAACAAAAGTCAATTAGTATAATGTCTTTTGTCAAAGGAGCCAGGCCAAAAATGTTTGGACAAATAGTGACTAAGTCACCGTTCATGTATTCTGCAAGTGGTCACAATACAATAGCCACCAGTTGTCACAATACAATAGCCACCAGTTGTCACTATACAATAGCCACAGGGGAAGATTCCTCTAGCCAGACTGTTTAGTGTGGATGGAGAGATATGTTAGCTTTCTTTTATTCAGCCCGCTAAAGTCTCCATTCCTAGGTCCACATTTTACCTGGTAGCTCGACCTCATTGATTAGTCCAAGCTGTCCAGCATAAAACAAACAAAACATCTGCTCAGCCGAGCCCCTAACTTAACTTAGGTCAGTTCCTGATTAACAGGATGCCCCCTAATGGGTTTTCAAAAATAAACAGGCAATTCTTTTAGTGTTCTGACAGCAGTAGGCCTTTTCACCCAGCAGCAAGCTCCCACAGATGAGAGAGTCCGGGAGGGCACTGACCATCGGTCCGCTCACATATATAAGGACCTGTACACAGCTGAGACTAACAATGGGGTCTGGCTACCAAGTAAGATCTGGAACTAGGAATAGAGGCTTTATCCCACCCACCAGACACCAGGACCTAGAACAGCATAACGTAAAATGCCGAAAATGAAGCCAGGTGTTGGGACAATGAAACTCCAGTGGTCATGTGCATGAGTTACATCATCTGTGGCCGTCCTATGACCAAAGGAAGAAGATACCATTCTGGTAGAAATGTTGGGTGAGATAACAGCAGTGGCGATGGAGAGGCAACAGCAGGCCTGGAGCTGTAGTTGCTGGAGAAGAACAAACTAGAGGGTAAATCTGTCATAAATGTGCAAGTATTCCCAGCATACTAGCACACTATAGCAAGTGGGTATGCACCCCAGCAGATGCTTATTTCTGCATTAATATGCCAAACACTAATAAGACTCATCATACCCCCCTGTTGTCTCTTTATTCATGCTGTGATGTTTGCAAGTATCTTAACAAATGCTAAACATAGGGACACCTGTGATTTGACTCCAAGGCAAACAGCTAAATACACAGTTGCACCTGCCAAAGGATTAATATTTTATCCAACCAGTGTGAGATTTGCACACTTACAGCCGGCCAGGTCACTGACCCAACTTTTCTCTACAGTCCATGAAAACAGTCTGGTCACTTCCCTGCCCCCCCACATGTGATTGGACAATGATAGAGCAGCAGTAAATTACAGTATGTCTGCTTGTTAATGTTAAGTGATATGGGAAATGGTAGGAACCTTTGTTGTTTGTTTGTTTTTTGCTGTGTCTCAGTGTTGAAATTCCCCTTGCTTTCTGATATTGGAACAGGAAGCAATTGGGAAATGTCTCTATCCTGACAAAAATTCCAATACTTTGTAACTTTCTCAAAAACAAAAACAGGCTATGGCTGAAATACATGGACTATTACCATAAGGAGGCAACTGAGTATTATAAATATACTGTAAACTCCCCGTTATCCGGCATCCACGGGGATTGGTAGATTCCGGATAAATGTAGTTTCTGGTTGATTGAGAGTTGACTTCATATTAATATTGAAATGCAGTAATCAAAAGCAAATAAAGACAAATGGATACACAATCGTTTCCAGGATAATACATGCCGCAGATCAGCAGACCAGTGAGTATATAGTGGATTTTTTTTATGGTTAGATGAGAGTTCTGGTTAGTTGAATACCGGATAACAGAGAGTTTACTGTATTTAGTTATAAAGTAAAGTCAGTATCTTGCTAGACTAGCAAGGCTATTCAATAAAGCAACCAATCAGATCTTTAGTTTGTTGAAATCACATTGTTGAGGAATTCCGATTGGTGTCTATGAATGACTGTATTTTGCACAGCGCTCTTTGTGCCATTAAATGAGCCCGTGGCATGCAAAGAGTTACAGCAAGGACTCGCCATTCTGAATGGCTTTTCAATCAGGTTTTGACACACAGACCACCCAAAGGATCTCAGGCCGGGGTCTGGTTACAGAAAATTGGAATGTTTTTTTCCCTCTGCATATAAACAGATGGTTTAATATGAGAGAGTATTTTAAACTACTTTGAAGGTGTTTACACATCCCTGTCCATTTCTGCGTTGCTCTGAACCCTCGTGAGGATTACAACTCTGACACGAAGAATATGCGCTGTGAGAGCACAGAAATAATCTCCTTTGTCAATCTGGGAACAAGTTAAACCTGTAAAGGATCCTGGGATCAAGAACGATATCTTAGCTGCCATAATAACTTTTGCTCAGCGATGGAGTGGAGTTATCGGCGGTTGTTTAAAGGGTCGGTTCCCTAGCTCAGTAAATGCAGGTTTATCAATTTGAATGCAGACAGAAAATTGTTTGCTATGTCCGCACTAGATCTAATTTTGTGATATCAAATGTTATTTCATTTAGAATAGGGAGCACTTAAGTATAATTGCCTTGCAGCCGCCATTATTATGTTCCCGGTCCTTGTAATGGAAAACTTTGTTCGCAGTCAATGTCTCGTCTAGTGCTTATGGATGATAGTTTTAATATTTGAACAATAGCGTATAAGAAAATAGGACAGATAGGCAGATATTTTCTTTAGACTGTTTTTCAAGGTTTGCTGGAACTGAAGATCTATTTAAAAAAAAAAAAACAATCTTAAACCTGAACTCCAGGCAAGCAGTTAAATACACTGAAGAAATACATAAATAGGATCTGTTTAACTGTCAAATGATTTGTATTTCTTCTGTCAGTTCATTCCTGAGATCTACACAGCTCTGCCACATAGCCCAAATCTGCCTGACAGGGCAGGAGACCTGACTTTGTTCTGCTGCAGTTATATATCACTTACAGGTCTTGTCCCTCCTCAGCTGGACAGGGAAAAGAAAAGCAGAACGCTGACAAGCTCATCACTTTTTCACTGTGCCCTCTCCTCAGGGGCTGACTGGCAACTTTTAGCCCAGGGGGCAAGTACAACCCAGAGGCCCATGGTGCAGCAACTTGGCCCCCCTCTCGCTCTGCCTCTTCCCCCGCCTTCTCCCCGCCCGTCTGCCACTTTTGCCATCCATGTAACGGTAGTGTGAACGGTCGGGTGAATGAGCTCTGCTGTACAGGGGACTTATAAAAAAAAAAAAATGTATATAGTATATCAGGGATGCACCGATACTGTTTTTTCAGTATTGAGTGCGAGTACCGATATATTTTTTTCCGGTACTCGCCAATACCGAATACCGATACCAGAAGTCCCATTAAGGAAGCCGGGTGGCATGTAATGACTCGCTTCCCGGCTTTCCGATTGGTGGGGAGGCTTTCTCCATGCTTCCTCGTCACCAGGTGATGAGGAAGCGTGGAGCCTGCTTTCTGGCCAATCAGGAAGCCGGGAGGGGGGGCGGGTAATGACTTGCTGCATGGCTTCCTGATTGGCCAGCTTCCCGACCAATCAGGAAGCCGGGAGGCGAGTCATTATACAGCGCCTGGCTTCCTGTTTGGCAGGGAAGCTGACTCCATGCTCCCTCGTCACCAAGTGATAAGGATGCATGAAGCCGGATTCCTGGCCACTCAGGAATTCAGGTCCATGCTCCCTGGCTTACTGATACCGGAAGTTCTGATATCAGGATAGGCATCGGGAGCATTTGGCCGAGTACAGTCGCAACTCAAAGTTTCAGTCCCTCCATAAATTTTCTATAGGATTAAGGTCTGGAGACTGGCTAGGCCCCTCCGTGACCTTAATGTGCTTCTACTTGAGCCACTGCTTTGTTGCCTTGGCGGTATTTTTTGGGTCATTGCCATGCTGAAAGACCCACCCATGACCCATCTTCAGTGTTCTGGCAGTGTTCTGGGGAAGGAGGTTCTCATCCAAGATTTTACAATACATGGCCCCGTCTATTGGCCCCTCAATGCGGCAAAGTCGGCCTGTATCTTTAGCAGAGAAACAGCCCCAAAGCATAATGTTTCTGCCTCCGTGCTTGACTGTAGGGGCAGTGTTCTGAATGGTCTGAGTGGTCTGAATCATTTAGATGTTAATTGGCAAACTTCAGAATGGCCTGTACATGTGCCTTCTTGAGGAGGGGGGCCTTGCAGGCGCTGCAGGATCTCAATCCATGGTAGTGTATTGTGTTACCAATGGTTTGTTTGGTGACTGTGGTCTCAACTCATTCACAAGCTCCCTCACTTTTGTCATGATCATCCTTACCCCATGAGGCGAAATCTTGCATGGAGCTCCAGACCGAGGGCGATTGATGGTTATTTTGTAATAATTTGCCAATAATCGCTCCAACAGGTTTTTCCTTCTCACCAACTTCTTGCTGATAGTCTTGTAGCCCATTCCTGCCTTGTGCAGGTCTACAATCTTGTCCCTAACGTCCTTTGACAGCTCTTTAGTGTTGCCCATGGTGGCGAGGTTTGAATGAAAGAAAGAGATTCTGTGGACAGGTGTCTTTTATATACATAACAAGTTGTCGATAGGAACACCTTCTTAAATTGACAGGACTAATCTGTGTACCACATAGCCAGTCTGTGGGAGCCAGAATTATTGTTGGTTGGTAGGGGATCAAATACTTATTTTACTCACAGAACTTCAACTCAATTAATAACATTTGTATTGTGTTTCTCTCAGGATTTTTGGTTGATATTCTGTCTCTATCATTTAAAATACACCTATGATAAAAAATTATAGACCTTTCATTTCTTTGTAAGTGGGCAAACTTACAAAATCTGCAGGGGATCAAATCATTATTTTCCACACTGTAGCTGTCCTGCATTTCATGTAGGTTTCCTTTAATTATATTTGTGATGTCTGTTTAAGAACAGAACTCTCCCACCTACAGGTGAACAGACTTACCAGTAAGGGGGCAAGTAGGTTCTATCTGCAGCAGAATCTCATGGTGAAATTTGGAAATGCAGCTCCATCAGTATGCCTTATTTTATAAAGCATTGCAAAACTGTCCACTTTGCAAGAACTAGTACATGAATGGGGTGTAACATGAAATATGGTCAAAATGGTGTTATTAGCATATTTTTTTCCTGGAGTTCACCATTGATGGGATGCCCTCCAGATTGAAGGAAAGCATAGAGACATGGATGATATTTGATGGAAATATTGTGCTATTCTTTAACTATGAACAGTTTGTATCCTGCTACCAGAAGCACGTTGCCAAAAAGAAAAGATTATTCCTAGATTAAGTCAGCAATTGCAATATGTGTGACAGAATTTACTTATGAAGAAGGATACGAGAACAGATACATGGTTCAGGTACGGGGGTTCTCCCCAGGAGTTTCACTTCTACTTTTATTCTGATAGGTGCTTCTTGTAATTGAATCCAGTACACTTTTCCCATGAATAAGGCTGGTTGAGCATAATTTCACTTTTGTGGATGCCCATGGCTGCCCTAAACTATCATATGAATCTCAAGCAATAATATTCCACCCCAGTCCAAAACAGTTTATGCTCCTAAGCAAACATTTATACAGCTTGAATATTCTTTCGTAAATGGTTTGCACATTTAAGGCAAACATTTATACGGTTTTCCTGTTTCCATCCGAAAGAGCTGGTACATCGCAGGCAAAATGTTTGGCCAATTGTACAATTGTTATTTGAAAAGAGAGCAAGTGTTTGCTTCAGATGATTTAAGGAAAATACACACGGCTGGGGTTTTGGCTTTGACTGTAAGAATAACTGTTAAAACTACATCGACCAATCACATTGTCTATTTGTGTTTGAAGTTTAACGTAAAACAGAGAATGGTGTCTCCAGGTTCTTGTCCAGTTGTTAGTATGTTGGGGGCCTGGGCGAAAGGGGTATAGAGAATGGTATTTTAGCAATCTATACTTAGTGGAGTTCATAGTGCTGCAACATTTGTTTTGGTCACAATCAAAGAACTTTGGTTATATGCTAATTAAAATAATTAGGTTGTTACAATTTGTAAATATAATTTTGTAACATTTCTGTTTTGATTCCTGATTACAGATTCCTGAACTCCTCTGAACCCAGAAGTGTTATGGGGCCATCCTCCCAATCAGCTCCTGGCTAGGGCATTTCATGCCTTGCAGCTGAACATAACAAAGGAGTGAGGTGCTGATGTAATTGGCCTAAATGGCCACATGACCATATTAGGTCAATGTCATTGACCTAATATAGCCATGTGACCATAAAAGGCCAATGATGTCATAGTATCCAACCGCTTTATTTACATGCAGCTGCAGAAAGGGAATTCCCCAGCCACAGAGGATTGGGCAGCAAAGGAAGGAGCCTTCTTCCACGTTCAGAGGAGCTCAGTTTTAGACTGGATTTGGTCTGAACCTAAGTTCATCCCTATTTCTGATTTGTCAGTTAGTGGCTGACGCCTTGACAGCTCCCCACCAACCTTCTTTATTAGGAATATTCCCCATTTTTTTAAATCCCTCCGCTCCCAATTTCCTTCAGTTTTTCATAATTTAAAGCTGCAACATTCTCTTGTTAAATGTTCTCTTATGTGGAAAACAGGGTAGTCAGTACTTATAGTACCATCCCTGGTGCTTGTGCTGCCAAGCACTGCCCTGTTCACTAGCAAAAGTTCCCCTAAAGGTCTCACAGATATCAAGATGCATTGCAATTAGTGAAGTGAAGGTGTATGTCTGTTTTGTGGTAACTTTTGTTAGGGGTCCATTCACACCTTTTCATACAGTGCATTGTGATAGCACACACTTTACCGCAAAGCATGTTAACACACGTTATGTGCTTTGGACACCACAACACACTGCACTGTTCTGTTCAAATGAATGGCACCACAACACACTAAGGAAATGCAGCGCCAATGCCTACACCATGCATTGTGGTACGTCAAAAGACTGCAGGTCAAGCATCTTCCTACACCTTAAGGAAAAAGAATAATCTCTCAAAGACAGTGCGGTGCAACTTTTGGACAGGGAGGGCAACTGGTTCGCAAAAGGCATGAAAGAAGCCATCTACATCAAACTTGAACAACCATCCCTAAATGGGGTATGAGCCTTCAACACCATCTGTCTTCCACATATAATACTGTGTTTACATCTCTAACCCAGTAATATGACAACAATTCCCACCTTTAGCCATGTAAATCCAGGAATTAACACATATGCAGCTTGACACGTATGTAACTTGAATTCCAGAATTTTCACACCTCCCATCGTGTTCTTGGTGAACAATCAACATCTACACATTTTGTGGTCATACCTGTGTAGAAATGTATGCTGGCGTATCTTCTTGACACTCATTATAACTAAGCCATGGGCTTGGTGAAGCTACAAAAAGTCTTCAGCATTACAAAACAAGTCCAGTTGAATGGGATTAACTACTACTAGTGCTGTGCTCCCTGAAAAACACCTCCATATGTAATTTCTAACTTTGACCAGAGTGTACCTTTCAATAACAAGGACAATCTGAGCTTGTTGGGGTGAATTTGTTTAAAGAACAAAGAATTGTGGCAGGGAATATTTAAGTTTATACATTAAACGACAGATTGGATTTTTTTTCCATATAAAAGGAAACCAGATCAGACAATGAGTGTCTCCATCTGGATTTTATTTCCTTCCTTAAATTAGTTAATTCACTGTTCAGTATATATTTTGAATGTTACTTTACAACATGAGTCAAAGACACATCTAGGGCTTAACTACTCCAAGGCTGAAGTGACATCACAGTTTAAAGGGCCTGTGTCACATATTCCAGTGCTCCCCAACCTTTTTATCGCCGCGGACCAGTCAACGTTTAATAATTTTACGAACACTGACATATTCTACTGACAATACACATTCTGGATTTAAGGGTTCAGTGTGTGAAGTGTTCTATATGTATTATATTCAGGGCTAAATTAAAGAAATACAATATATATTTAGCAAATTCCTGTCCTCAGAAGTTTACCAGTTTTTTGAGCATCTCAGATCTCAGGGCATGAGTGTGAATTCTAAGTCCTCTCACCCTTTCCCCTTCTCATCACCATAATGCAATGTCCGTGAATTCTCTTTTGAAAACACAATATTACAAAAAATAATAATAATAAAATGATTTGTTTTATTATGTGCAGTAAATTAATTTGATTCACAGCATTAGAAAATTGCAAAACTTTTTTTAAACATACAAAAAAAAAAAATCAAATGACTCACTGAAATACAAATACAGCATGAATCACATATGGTTTTGAGAAGTATATGCGCCTATAGTATTATAATTTCTGATGTTCTGATCATAAGCATTCCTATCTGGCACCAGCTGCTAAAAAGCAAACTACAAACCCAGCCAGCCAATCATATGGCTTATTAGTGACATTTGTATTCTTGCCTGTGGTTCCATAAAAGTCATCAAGAACCACTAGCGTGGGACATGATCAAAAGTTAAGTCGGTATTGTCAAAAACAAATTTCCTCTGTGACACTCATGACATATGTAATACACAAGTGTTTATTTGCATGTTGTTATATTTATAAGCAGCACTTAGCTTGTAGGCTCATGATGACAGATAGCTTGAGAACTTTGTCATCTCATAAGACATCTGTCACTACTTGTCATAATGATGTGGGCTGGTCTGTCACTCTGATTTATTTTCAGTTTTAGGACCTGTCATATATATTAGGGCACATTCATTCAACTGTGGTCCTTGGGCTGTTTTATGCATCTTGGTGTATATTATTAATTCTAAAAATACTCCGGTTTCTGTAAACCACTTCAAACCGTCAAGTACGAAAAAAAATCTATCTAAGAATATTATCTAAGGATCAAAATATTTTGGCCCTATATCTCCTAACTCTTACAGCTCCAGCATCCTCAATGGTCAATACTCCCCTATCTAAATCATGGTCTGGAGGTGTCTGGTAAACAAAGGAAAGAATAGGTAAGTTCTGCTTCCTTCCCTCCCCTTGGCTGTGATCGGACAATGAAAGAGTTGATGAGGTCAACCCTGTCCTCACTTGTCCTGTAAGCATGTTCACAATGTTTGACTGACAATCCTGTGCTAAATAATAACACAGAGTGCCAACCATCACTCTACCAGTCTCTATATGGTTGTGTACAGGGTATTATAGGAAGGTAATATAAAGCCAGAATTAGATATTTATAATATTTATGGTTAAATTGCATTGAAGGGGGGATTATCATTTTTGGTTATTTATTTAAAACTTTACAAACTAATAATTTATATAATGTTTTTACATTATCTGTGTGAAATGTTTATGCTGCAAATAAGTATTTATTACACTGGCCATTCATGGCACTTGGTTACTGAGCTTTCCAACAAGAAAATCTAGCACTGCCTGTTTGGAGTTATGGTAGCCTGTTGTAAATTCACAAGCTATGATGTAGCTGCCTCTGCTAGGAGAGACAGAGATGTATGTTATTCAAGGTCTGCTAGCTTAACAGCTGTAAAGAGATTAAGAGGCAACATGGAATTGTTGCACAGAGTTGCACCTGCTGGCTACAAGTGATACATATGCATTGTTCATTAGGAAAGAAAAGGGAAAGTAAGGTAAGGGAAATAATAATAATAATAATGTGGAGTGCTTTACAATATAAAGAAAGACAGTACAGTTACAATACAATTCAAGACAAGATGGTTAGAAGGACCTGACTCGTGAGAGCTTGCAATTTTGGGGCAAGTGATACAAAAGGTGGTAGCTGTGTGGGGATGAACTGTTTGAGAAAGCAAATAATTTAGTTATTAGGTACAGGTGGGATAGGCTTCCCTGAAGAGAGACATTTCAAGGGATTGCCTAAAGGCAGACAGAGTAGGAGATAAGCAGAGAGGTTGGGGTAGGGAGGTCTAGTGGATAGGATAAACTCTGGAGAAGTCTTGGAGATGAGCATGGGAGGAGTTAAAGTGACACTATACCCAGGAGTTAAATCTTAAAAATGCATTTAAATGCCTTAACTAGTAACAAAAAATGTTTCTTATTTGTGTATCACTCGGCTGTAGATCCTCAAATCATCTCTGAATTGGTGCTGATACTGTTCTTCCTTCTAGAGGGTGGCTACTTTTGTGCCCCATGGTCCCTGTGTGTGTTGTAACGTAGTCAACGCTCCAAGCTTGTGCCTTTGATGGACTACAATCTCAATACAAATTATTAAACTAAACGCGAGATTGCAGTCCATCATGGGAGTGAGCTTGGAGCAGTTGCACCAATTCAGAGATGATTTGAGGATCTACATGTGAGTGATACACAAATAAGATACATTATTTTTAATAATTAAGGTACTTGAATGAATTTTTTTAATAATTAAGGTACTTGAATGAATTTAACTCCTGAGTTTGGTGTCACCTTTAGAAGTAATCAGGGTTGAAGCTTATTGTTCAGTTGTAGGTATAAATTGGTAGACTTAACCATCCATTGGAATCTTCTAATTCACGTAAAGCTCTAGCAAGCAGAGTTCCTGCCATAGCCTTGGGCATTGCAAGACTCTTCCTAATCCAGCTGCAGCAGAGGGAGTCTTACTCCTCCATATGTATTCTATAAATTATAAAGTAAATAAAAATCCATCACAAAGACTAAAAACCATCTAGTAACAGATGCAGTTTGTAGGCTGAACTTTGAATTCAGTCCTGGAGGCATCCAACAAAATAGACAAGAGACACAAAATGCCACCTACTGGTTAATTGGATTCTCGTTGGAAAACCTATACAATGCCCTGGCATATTATAATATTTTTGCCATTAATAACAGAAATACATTGTAAATTCCTGGACCACATCATCTTTATAACAGATGTTACTTAATGAAGTCAAAATTAAACGACCTCCACAGATTCCACTTTATTAAAGGTCATTTCCACCCAACGGCTATTTTACGCAGATTCTGCCTCGCTCAACAGTTTACAAGAAAACATCCTGTAATGAAACCGTGTTTAATGGCTACAAAGTGTTTGAAAGAACGCAATATGCTTAGTGGAAACACCAAACTAAAATAGAACCTGTTATGCTCCAGTAGAGAATGAATATGAAACATTTGGCAATTGTGGATGATAGGCCGGTGCATAGTCTGCACTGACAACAATAACAATTTTACAAAATAGAACAGCAACTTCCATGTACAAATTAAGTATATTGTAATTACTAAAATTATTTTATTAAATAAAATTAATAAAATTTAAATACATTACTAAAATGTATTTTGCTGCAGGTACAGGTAGAGCTAACTCAGTTAGAAAAAAAAAATCCAACAGAGAACAGAAACTTACATGTAAAAAAAAACGTATATTGTAATTATTTCCATAAATGAAATAATAAAATTAAATTAAATTACTACAATTCATTTTGCTGGTAACAGGTACAGCTAACTGTAATGTAAAAATGTTTCTGTATATTGTAACATACACTAATGCTGCAACAAGCTATTGCAGTGATCAAAAGAGCTACTGACAGCAACTCTGTTACACAGAACACAACTTTAGCATACTGACAGAGGTCTTTTCTTGATAATAGGGGAGGGGGGGAGTTCCCTGATTACCCTGGGGTTGTGTTCTGGACCAAGCTGTGCTGCTAAAACAGCATAGGTCAAGGACCTGACTATACGTTAGCTCTACCTGTACCTGCAGCAAAACAAATTTTATTTATTTATTTAAATTTTATAAATTTCATTTAATAAAATAATTTTAGTAATTACAATATACCTATTATTTTACACGGAAGCTGCTGTTCTGCTTTTTCAACTCAGTTAGCTCTACCTGTACCTACATTTTAGTAATTTTATTTTATTAATTTAATAAAATAATTACAATAAACCTATTTTTTGAGGAAAGTTGCAGTTCTCTGTTTTTTGTTTTTTTATTCTTAGTCCTTGTTAATTTTCAGTTGGTTATGGAACTAATTGCCTGGAGTTCTGTTTTAAAGTGACATTAAAGGCAAAAAATGTTTCCCTCCCCCCAATGTTAATTAAAGCACTTAAAGCCAAACTCTTGCCCTCCAGCTGTGGTGAAACTACAAATCCCATGAAGCAGTCATGTCTCTGGCTATGAGAATGTTGTAAAGCCTCATGGGATTTGTAGTTCCACCACAGCTGGAGGGCCGCAGTTTGGTCATCCCTGCCTTAAATGATGTCTCTTAATCCGATCTTCTTCTTCTTTCCTGTCCTTTTCAGCCTTCTCTCCAGCGCTGCTGCGGGTCTCCGATCCAGTGCTGACTCCTCTATCCTTGCTGGCACTTCCTGTCCCACGGTGTCTGCATGCGGGTACACGCTGTCCATAGACTTACATTCTGTCTCTCCTCGTCTCCTGGCCTAAAATGTGAACTGTGCATGCGCCTGCCGCAAGATCCTTTGCGGCCGCCCGAGATTTTTAAGCTTTTTGGACGGGAGCGCGTGGCGAAGACACAGGTAAGTTTAAACCGATTTTAAAGATATATGAAAAAAAACGTGAGGGTTTAGAAACCCTTTAAAGCAGAACTCTTGGCAAAAATCTTAACCCCTGCAGTGGGGCTGCCCCCGCACTGCAAGGGTTAAGTGAACAAATTTGTCAAGGTTCTACTCACCCAAACCTCAGATCAGGCTGGCTGCCAATCTGGTCCCTGAAGCCTGTCTCCTTCTTCGCTGCAGCAATGATATGTCCCTCAGGGTCCTCACATCCTATACACAGTGTATATAACATGATGACTCAAGGATTCTTAGACTGCTGCAGCGGAGGGGGAGAGGGGCTCCAGGGACCGTTCTAAGAGTTTTGAACCTAGACAAAAATGAACACTTAACCCTTGCAGTGTGTGTGTGTGTGGGGGGGGGGGGTTGCCTCACTGCAAGGGTTAAGAACATTTTAGCCCAGAGTTCTGCTTTAAGCTGTTCACACATGTTACAGTATTTTGTACTATCTTTTAATATTATAATTGTACAGAGATCTAAATTTGGCCTTACATAAAAGTGCCCGTAGTCATTACTACAAGCTCCCCTTTAACCTTCAATTTCCAATTGTTCTGTAACTGTTGTACTATTGAGTGAGTTTAAATCTGACTTTTGTTCCACACAAATTTGTTCAAAAATAAGAGTTTAAAAAAAAAAATCTAAATATTGAGCCAATTGTGTCCAGGATTTCTACAGTTACTAAGGAAGTATTTTTCTGGCTCTGTGATTACTGAGAGTAAAGTGATACGTGAAATAAATTGGGAGTGAGTGACTTGGGGGTGGCGAATTCTCCTTGAAGCCGATGAAACGAAACACTCTTCAGCTGAGCACCAACGTCAAGTTTCACACAACGATGTTTCCTCCACTTAGTTTTTCATCATGTTCAGAAAGAAATGCTCAGATTCTTCAAACACTTTCTCCACGAACCCATATTCTTCCAGAGAGAAGTGTGAGCCTTAACCTGTCACCCATATGTTAACTGTGGAAGCGGTAATAAATCATACGAGTGGCTTAACAATTACCCACTTTGTCTTAGCCCTGCAATCTAGCAGGCCTCATTTTTCAAAGTAAATAAAAAAATAATTGTCTGTGTTGTTATTAGTAACTAATTTCGTTTTTAAAGTGTAGCTGCACTCAAGTTATAAATACAGTAAAGAAGAAGAATGGAGAAGAAAACCTGTTTTGTTCTTCCAGGAATTAAAGCTGAATACTATTTATTTTTTTAAAGCGGACTTTTACCCATATCTCTAAAATAACAACAAAGACACCTTTAAAAATGTTTAGTAATGACAATCTACACACACATACTTCTAGATAACTGCCGGCTTTGTATTCTTTGCATACATTTTTTTCTCTTTTCTTCCCCAGTCTTCTCACAGTGGCCATGTTAACTAAGGACAGAATACTAGATCTCCCTTTACTTCCTGGATTTCTGGCACATGTGATTTGGACATGTCACCATGCACATCATCTCAGGGCAGAAAAATGCCTTTCCCTGAGATCTCATGAGATTACAGATGAGATTTCCTAGCAATGCTCTGCTGATGACAAGTCAATCCCAATGTGCATTGCTTTGGCAAAGTAAAGTCACTTTCAAAGCAGGAAGTGAATGCTCTGCAAGTGTAAGTATTTCATAATCACAGCATTTTACACCTGACATGTCTATGTTATTATTAACCATCATGCATAGAGGGATGCTTTGGTAGAATTTGATTTTTGAGTGCAAAGGTCCGTTTTAAGTAGGCTGCACTGGAATTCAAAAAAATAAAAATGATAACTTTTGCTGCAATACTTACCTTCAATTCTGAGCTTTCCTTGCAGGAATTTCTTTTTGCTGATAAAAGTCCTCAGTGGATGATGACCAGCGTCCTTCAACCCACTTACTATAAACCAGGCTGTCATTGACATGGTTGGGGGAATTGTTCTCACACAGCCTTGGCTCTCAGTTCTCCTAGGCTAAGTTTCTTTCACTTTATCATACCTGCCCAAAGACTTCAGGAAAAAAGTAAGCATACCAAGATTTCTTAAAAACAAAGTGGTGGTGGTGGAGGGGGGCATACAACTAGACTTCAACTCTAAGGTTTTACTGTTTTGTGGAGTTAAAGTAAGCTTAAAACTGCCACTTAGAGAACAAAAAATGGGGATAGAAGCGCTACTACCATAAGGAAATGGATTTATGCAAAATTTGAAAAACTTACCAAAAAGTAATAGCTGATGCGATATCATCGACAAGGGGTGAATAGAGGGGGAACTTCCACTGGTAGGGATTATGAACAATCAGTTGTGCTTGTGGGAAGGTCAGGGGGAATTGAGGGTTTGGGGGGTGCTGGATGGTGGTGGGAGCCTGTGTCCGATTAGTGCATGGGAGGGGGGTGACAGGCACGGGTGGACATGGGCTGTTGGATGATGTTGGGACTGAGGGGGGTAAGGTGCAGCTGGTGTGCACTGTGTTGCTGCTTGAGAATGATGGGCCCTGTGATTTCTAGTTACGCCCACCTGATATCCCAAACAACCCACCTGAGAGTGATCCTGCAGAGTCCACCATAGACTCTCTATGGTGGGCTCTGCAGGGTCTCAGGTGGGCTGGTCAAACCCTCTTACCTGTCAGCCCTGATGGTTCTCCACCTCCTCCTCCTCCATCGCTGGGCCCCACCTCCTCCATCACCGGGCTCTGCCTCCTCCTTCACTGCCGACACCGGTCCAACCTCCTCCTCTGCAGCTGCTGGCTGTCACTGACTCAGTAACGACTGTGAGGAGGAGCGCGCCGCTGCACATATCACTGACAGGTTGTCTCAGTGACAGCCAGCAGCCTGAGATGCCATAACAACCCAGACGGCCCACACAGATTTAGGGGGATGTCCTGGCTAGGCCCCCCTGTGCCCCGGCCCCCTTTGCGGCTGCCCGGGTCACTATGGTGATTGTTCCGCTACTGGTCACTTTTAACAAAAGCATATTTTAATAAAATTGTTTAATAATCGGAATTCTTTGCAGATGATATGAAAAATTAGAGCTTGTGGGCCAATCTTTTTGCAAAGCTGAATCTAAACAATGGTAAAGGTTCAAAAGTTTTCCTTCTTAACTTGTAGTTGTGATGGTGTGATATATTTAAACAATATTTTTGAAGCAGGTCTACGTAAATCATAAAAGAATTAACGCATCTGTACATTTTATGAATAATTGTCAAAAGTTTGGAATCCTAATTAAATCAAGAAGAAAAAAAAAAGGAAACTGCAGGTCCACCTAAAAAAGTCAAAAATATAACAAAAATTATTCTAGCCAAATCTGAGAAAAAAATGACACATATTGTATCTGACACCTTAACAACCACAAACTCATCCATTATCTAACCTTACAAAGACCTGTGATTCTTGTCTGAAGGAAGGGGGCCCTAACTGTAACAAAAGGCAAAGGCAAGCATGATCCATTGAAAGGAGGTCTTTCATAACCTGACAAAAGCCAAGAAATCTTATCATTCCATGTCCACTTTCTCTGCAGATCCATAAAAGCAATATGAGATGAAATCATATTTTATTATCTGCAGCATACAGCCATCAGTGCATTCATAAGACCAGAGTGAATGTTAATTCTGACCAATGTTGTTGACCTTTTGCACATTTGTGTTGATGAAAAAGGTGATTGACCCTCATTAGTGAAAGTATTACACACATTATGCTTGTATGAATTGTGCTTTTATGTTATTAAAGGTTTACAAAGGTAAACAACAAGATGGAAATACATTGCAACGATTATGAATAAACCGCTTTGCATCCTTAGAATACTAACTAGTGTCAGAATGCTCTGGAAAAGGTTACAATACCGTATGTTGGCTACAATTAGTATTTTCTGAATAGACAAACAGAAACCATATTCAGAAGTAAGTAACCTCTTAATACTACATATTACCACCTTGGACCATCCTGTTGTGAAAACTGAACTCTACTTAGGCTGGCCATGCACTGCTCTATTATTTTTCATTCAACCCGCAGGCTGATCGAAAGAAATAGAGCAGATTCCTCCATCAACAATACGAGTGTGTTGATCGATGAATCCCCACTGTTTGCATTGTATTCTGACAGCGGCCGGCAGCTAATTGACTGCTGGCTCTGGTCGTACAAAGATGAAGGCTCCTTTGGATGCAGGCCGAAAGGGTGCCGACAGAGCCGACATTGTTCGAATTGGGGCCTGTTCTTGAGGAACCGGCCGAAATTTGCCGACAGAGTTGACATTGTTCGAATTGGCACAGTGTATGGGCACCCTAAGTGACACCTCTTGGTGAAACCACACCTTTGTGACTTTATGAGATAATAATAATGTGGTACCTTTGCACAGCTGAATCTTGTATGGACTGTAATTTTTTTGAGATATTTTATATATTGATACGTCACAGTTTGTCTTCTTTTTATCTATACTAATTGTATATTTATTTATAAACAGACTGCTGATTTTTATCTTCTGTGTTTATTCTTTACTTTTATCTATATGGATTGCTCAGCATATATTTTATATTATGATGTTGTTAATAATTGCTAGTAACTGTATAATTTATCAATATTTCCTTTTTCCTGACCTTCTATGAAATTAATTGATTGTAGAACCTGTACCACACCTAATACTGATAAAGTGAGAGAGAGTCATGACACGCGTTTATGGGTGTTTAACCAAAATAAGGCTCATCTTCTTAAAGAGGAACTTTACCCATATCTTCAAAATAACAACAAAGATACATTTAAAAATGTTTAGTAATGACAATCTACAAACAGATACCTATAGATAATTGCAGGCTTTTTATTCTTTTGCATACCTTATTTTTCTTTTCCTCCTCATTCTTCTCACAGTGGCCATGTTTACTAAGGGCAGATTACTATATCTCCCTTTACTCCTTTACTTCCTGGAACTCTGCCACATGTGACTAGGACACATGACCATGCACATCATCTTAGGGAAGGAAAATGCCTTTGCCTGAGATTTCGTGAGATTACAGATGAGATTTTCCAACAATGATGTAATCCATGCCCAAGCGATGCACGTAATCTTCCCAGCATGCATCGCTTCAGCACAGATTACATCATTTGTGCCCAAGAGGACCCGGAAGTAGAAAAAAAGAAATTGTAAGTAAAATAAAAATATGTTTGTGAAACTAATGAATGCAAGAGGATTTTATAGCAGCATGCACAGCTATATGCTGAGGTGATTTTTAGTCAAAGGGGTAAAGGTCCACTTAAAAGGAGAACTATGAGGTGAGTGAAAATCACTCATCCTCATAGTTCGAGCCGACCTGTGACAATGAAACTGTCACACGTCGGCTCAATAAATCGGGAAGTGAGCGAACACATACCATCGCTCGCTCACTTCCTGATCATCTCCCTGCAGAGAGCAGTGACTGCCACTCACGGCTCCCTGCTCGGATTCTCCCCTCCCCGCTCCAATCCTCCAGCGCTGACTGGAGGAACAGACGGACGGGGGAGGGGGCAGGTACAGCTGACTCTGCCTCTAGATGTGTCACTCACACAGCTGCGTGGATCTCTACAGTATTGTTGGGATCTGTCCCGGCTGCGGCGGTCTCAGTATACCGGTGGTCTCGATATACTGAGCTTTGGTCACGGGAGGACGCTAGTTTATGTCCTCCCGTGACCCTTAAGAGAACTATAGGGAAAAAAAACTTACCCCATAGTTCTCTGTTACGTATACTTTCGGAGTTTAGATATGTGAGACCATCTATGCTTTACAACATCGACACTAATCCAAGAGCACTTCTACCTCTACACCAGTAGGAAACTTTTTCCGTCCACAGAAATTATGTCTGTGAACCAACTTTTATGGGCAGTTTCTGCTTTGGAGCAATGAGCCTCTTTTAAGGTTACTTTAAATGTTTAGTTTACCCAAAAAAAAATATATTTGAAACATTAACTCCAGCCAAAACTTATAATTTTTAATATGTATTGGTGAAGCATTAGAATTGAAATACAAATTTTGGGGGTTCAAGACACGTGCTCCAAATTAAACTTAATGTCATGTACCTGGTAAGAGCCTAAGATGACAAGGGCGGCCTCCTTTGCTTCTCTTGTCCCAACACTCCTGGTAATGGCGGACAGAGGGTGTAGAAATGGAAGAGGGGCACGAGTGCCTGATGAAGTAGATATACCCAGAGCTGGAGATGCAGATGGACCAGTCTAAATGCTGTGATTTTGAAATGAGAGGGACTATGTAAAAAGCTAAACTCGCCTGTTAAAGCTAAACTCATAGTCATATATAAAATAGGGCTGCGGAAATTAATTATTCATTCCTCGATTAATCGTAAAACGTTTTGATCGATTAAAATGCTCTTGATCGCTAATGAAAACACTTACCTTTCCGCCGGCTTCCGGGAGTCCCGTCGGAGATCCGGTGACGTCACGGACATCGACGTCACCGGACTCCTCCCCCTTCCCCAAGTGGCTCCGTTGGCTAACAAAGGGAAGGGGGGAGGAGTCCGGTGACGTCGATGTCTGTGACATCACCAGACTCCTCCCCCCTTTCCTTTCGTTAGCGGACAAAGCCACTTGGGTCGGTGAGTTTGCCCAAGAAACTTGTTCTGCCCTATCAATTTTTAAATAGGTTATACTTACATGTAAAGGGAACATCACTGTGCAGCCTGCCAATTGACATCGAACCTTTCTTCTACAATCTTCCCAGCTGGTCAGTGTGCCCACAAGTGTGGACCAAACTCCAAGGCATTGGCCTATACACATACAGCACAGCAATGAAGTAATAGAATGAACTAGGATCACACTAATCCAGCACGTTATTATTCTGAGTTGCCCCACTCAAGCGGCGGCCATATTGAGTGGGGCACGTGAGATTAATAACGTGCTGGATTAGTGTGATCCTAGTTCATTTTATTACTTCATTGCTGTGCTGTATGTGTATAGGCCAATATAGTTGGATCTGTATGTGTGTTATAATGAATCGAAATTAATCAATTAATCGATTTAAAAAAATTTGATTAATCAAACACGAAAATTTACTCATTACCAGCCCTAATATAAAAGATACAACTGATTACAGCTGTACAAACATTAGAACAGCATTCACTGTATTTATTTTTAATGCAGCAATGTAAGTATCTGAGTTTGACCTAGTAACAGCGTTTTGCAGTCCTTGTATAGCAGAGATTACAGTGTAAGAGGAAGGAGCAGCACAAGGAGCATGACAAATGATGTGCGGACAAGAAGCATGCTGATTGGAAGAGAGAGCCAAGTGACAGAGAGATAATAGAGAAATAAGCTCATCGCTGTACTGTTTATCCTTTCACTATCCAGTCATGGGCTGTGGTGGGTCCATGATGACCTGGACTAAGAGGAAGTGGGTTGAATGATGCTGGCCATGAGACCGTGGACATCTAGTAGCAGACAAAAGTATTGCAGGGTAATAGAGCAAAGGTGAACTTTGCAGCATGAGCTTTTTTGGGGGGACTTTTCATTTCTTTCTTGTTATTTTTGGCTGTAGTTCTGCTTCGATGAAAGGTCCACTTTATTGACCAGCAAAAAATGTATGCTTACTTACTATAGGTCACTGCACTCTGTACAATTCACCTCTCATGGCATGTATTGCTAACTGGTTTAGACATTATAAAATGGGGCCAATCGCATTGAATACTGTAAAAGACATTACATAACAGAAGCATTCACTCAGTTAATGTATTGACGGTAGTGCTAAGCCCCAGAACTCCAGAAGTAAGGCAATCACTACATAATGTGTAATATATACATCATAGACACTTGTAGAGTTATGTCAGTCCCTGGTGAAGCAAAGGATGTAGAAAATAATCATGCATGCCCTTTCACAGCTACCAGCTTAAAGAATTCATTATGAAAATACACTCAGGCTTCACATGGGCCTTGGAGTGGGTGGAAAACGGCAAGCCGCCGTAGATATCTTACACAAAAACTTCTGTGGCGGTTTTGTCAGATTTTCTTCCAGCCAAACATTAAATAGTCTGCATTCTGCCGAGCCTGTCACTCAATAGACATGTTTTGCTATTTCAAGACATTCCTCTATTTCCCTCCTCTGGTGACTTCAGGACAACTTGATCTTTGCTGAGTCTGAAATGGCTTCCACCGGGAATACAGCGTTACAGTGGAAGTCGGGTCTGCCGGGACCCCGCGTGATTTAATCATTTATTCTGAGCTGAAAGTAAACAACTGGAAGATTAATTGGTGTAATGCATGGAATAAAAGCACAGATACAATCTGTATAAACATATATGATAGATTTGCTCATCTGTTATTTTTATTTCGATATTTCAAATAGTGTACATAACTGGCATAATGAAAATACATTTTGGCAAATGTAATATATATATATATATATATATATATAACCCAGACATTCATTTGAAGTGGTGAAATCATCACTGTGTTGTACCTAGCCTGTGCGGAGAGACCCATCAGGCTCCACCCTGTGGGAGAGACCCATCAGGCTCCACCCACTACAGGCTGCCTGTAGAAAACTACAGGAGGGGGCGGAGGCAAGACCAGTCATCCTGCTCAAGGAGAGAGAGCAACAGTGGCCAGTCTTTATTACCGGAGGGGGCAGGGACAAGACCAGGCATCCTGCTCAAGGAGGGAGAGCAACAGTGGCCAGTCTTTATTACAGGAAGCTCCAAGGTTTACACTGAATCACTGCACAGATCTGAAAGAAATGCACAAAGCTCACCAAGATTCAATACACAGGACCCTTGTATTTAGACAATATTGACTTGTCCCAGACTTCAGTTTCAACAGTCCACATACCTCAGTGCTATCACATTTTCACAATACTCTATACTTAGTGCTCCTGTTCATTCATAACATGAGGACATAGTGTATTTACTATAACCACAATCATGAATGAACAGGAAGTGATGTAGATCACTTCCCATTCATTCATAATTGAGGATATAATAAACATACTTTGTCGTCAATTATTTACAAATACTCAACGTACCGCTCTCCTTCCTGACACGTTGTCACAGGAGGTTGAGCGAGCAGAGCTCAGCCTCCTGTGACAGCACTGCAAGCTTACTACACCCACACCACTCTCCCGATCTGTGACAGGAGGCTGAGCGGTGCGGGGTGGAGAGACGCCGGCCTCTCATAGCAATTTCCTCCCGCAGCGCTCGGCCACCTGTGACAGTTTCTCTTCTCCCCGCTGGGACACAGAGCAGTGCATCGCTAGCATCGCTATTTCGGCCAGAAAACGGCTCATTCAGCATTTTGCCAAAAGTGCCATTTTCGGCCGATATGTTTCGGCGCCCGATATATATCGGTGCATCCCTAATATATATATATTAGGGATGCACAGATACTTTTCGAGTACCAGTGCAGATACTTGGCATTTTCATGAGAACTACCAGGGTTGCAGCGGTTGCAGCTGGGACCTGGCTCTGGCACTCCACCACTGTCCTGAAATCATTAGTCTGTATTGTTTTAGAAAAACTGTCACATGACAATAAACAAAAATGTATCAGTACTCGTACTTGTAAACGGTTCTTAACAATAAATCTGTGAGATGTAATTATGTCTTGAGTGCTGATGACTTTTCATCCCTTGATCTGGTTTTGGCGTGGCACCATCCAACACTATCATTTTGAGCACCCACCTGTTACTCAAAGGTGCAGCTTCACGTATGAACTGAATCCAGTTCTGGGATCAGACACCTAAAAATGTCATACCGCTGATGTTGAAAAAGGAGCAGGAACCTTGATATTGTAACTTTAAAACCGGTTATGTAAACCTTGCCTCCTCGCTGAACTGCTGGGGATATTGAAGTCACGTTATGATAAGCTAAGCTGCACTCTGAAATCTGCGTTTAACCCCGCAGTCTCTAAATCAACACTTCCTCTCCCGGCATCCTCGCCCCCGGGTCCGCACATATTTTATGCTTTCTCATGACTGACAAATCCTGAGTGGGTAAACTAACTTAACCTTCATTTAAGAAAACTTGTGAAGCCAAGGCTAAGATGTGTCTTTCCAAAGTAATTACCGCCCGCCTTACAGCCGAGGATATGGCCTTAAGAAGCAAAAGCATTTCTAATGAGCCGGCCAACAATTGATCTCCACTTAATGGTCCTATTTATATGCAGCTCTATCTCTCACCGCTGTAGGTCACCGACACTTTGAACTGCGCAGGGACCCCGCTTTGTTAAGCCGGGTCTCAAAGCCAACGGCAAAAATGATATTTTAGAAAAGTAAATATTGTCATGTGAGGCATTAAGAGGGGACAAAGCTGTTTACTTTAAGACTTATTCTTTACTCTAGGCAACTGTTTCCTATTACAAACACCTCTCAACACACAGAGGGATGAGCTGCTATGAATACAAATGGAGCTCGGTGTGTGTGTGTGTGCTCGGTGTGTGTGTGTGCTGTATATATAAGCTGGAGCGCACCTCTTAACAGCAAAGACTTTGATGTAGGTATAAATATCAGTATATTTACTTTGGGCAGCTATAAAAGACACAAATGAATGCAGCTCGGTATTCACCAATGCATCATCAAATGCTTTTTTTTTTTTTAAATGCAAGCAGTATAAGTTCCTGTATTTGACTTGGTGTCAGCAGTCTCTGTACAGCAGGGCTAGAGTGTAAGAGGAAGAAGCAGCACACGTGCAGACAAGGAGCATCCTGATAGGAGGAGAAAGCAATGTGACAGAGGGATGGGATCATCACTGTGCTGCTTCTACTTTCACTGTCCAGTCACAGGCTGGGGCAGGTTTAGGATGACCTGGTCTCGGAGGAAATGGGTTGAATGAGGCTGGCTTTCAGACTGAGGACACCTAGTGGCCGATGAAAAAAGCACTGTGAGGGAAATCTCTAGATTGAAACTCAATATTAAAGCATTTTTTTTTGTATTTTATCTTTATATATGCTATTCATTTTTATCTTATTTTTGGCTGTAGTTCTGCTATCAGGAGGCTTTACAAAACAGACAATAATATATGTAAATTATATGTCATTGTAACAATTTTCTAAAACATTCTTAGAATGATTTAGAAAATTGTTACAATGACATATAATTTACAACACATTTGTTGGTAACAAATGTTGTGTTATGGATCCTACTAGAAGATAAGCAGGAAGTTAGGAAAAAGTGACATTCACCAAACATTCACTGGTGGCGAATCATCCTCTGTGCCTGGTTTACTAAAGGATTTGATCATTTTCAATGAGTCCCCATTCACACTAGTGAGATTTGTTGCACCCCGGCCTTCATTCTACAAATGCATAACAATGGAAATCACATTATTCTCTATGGTGCCCGTTCACATCTATGCAACATGGTGCAGTGTGATTTTTTTGGAAAGGTGCGGGTGCTTCTTCTGGGGCTGCACGGTGTGTGTTTTGGCCCCATTGACTTCAATGGAAACACATGAAAAACACATTAAAATGCATGAAAAATGAGCAACAAAAACATGCAAAAAAAAAAAGGATTAAAATGCAGACACATAAGTGCGAATGGAGACTTAAAGACGAACTCTGAGCAGAAATGTTATTAACACTTACACTGCAGCTACCCCCACACTGTCCGTTTTTGCTTAGGGGACAGAAGAAAAAAAAGTAATACTTACCCGTACCTCTGAGCCAGCAGCACTCCCTCCAGCCTCTCTCCTCCTCCCCTGCAGTGATGGTATAACCCTCTGTGTCCTCATGCCCTATACACTGTATTGGACGTGATGACTCAAGGATTCCTAGACCGCTGCACCGGGGGGTGGGGGGGAGGTGGGCGGCGAGGCTGGAAGGACTGGTCTAACAGCCAGCTGGCTTGGAGAATAGGGCGAGTATAACTTTTTTTTGTACCCTAGGCAAAAACAAGCAGTTAAGCCTTACAGTGCTGGGGTAGCCCCACTGAAAGAGTTAAGAACGGGTCTTCTTTAATAAATAGAGTAAATATTAACTTCAATAATCCACCCACGTGAAAAAGAAATTCCTGTTTACTTCGAATATCCAGTCAGGTGCAGATGAAATAAGTGAACAGGAATGTGCTTTTTACATGATTGGATAATTCAGATTAATATTCACGCAATTTACTGAGTAAAGATTCTTACAGGACTATTCAGTATAGGGGTGAAGAGTTTGGAGAAGGCAGGAGAAGTGAACAATCTAGGACAACATAACTGATTGGAAAAAATTCTCCAATTCGGCTCACTTTCTGGTTCAGCTATGTTGTCCGAGATTGTTCTCTTCTCCTGCCCTCTCCAAACTCTTCACCCTTTTGTGAATAACCCTGTTAGAAAATATTAAACATCTTTTAATTGAACATTGGTTGTCCATGTCACTGATTTCCCCCGATAGAATGTTTGATCTATCAATCATTAAAGGCATATTACACTTTTTGCTAAATAAAATAAATAATTATAATAATGAAGCCATATTGCTAAAAGAAATATTTGTTTTACAATAGAGCCCACAGAGCATTGCAATCATGACCAGTGGATTGCAGGTACAATGATCAGGCTTCTGTAGTCAGACTCTATAGTCCTAAGTCTGTACTGAGGTATAGAGCCTCGGTTATAGAGCTGGAGTAAGTTATTAATGGACATCACCACGTTTTAAAAAAAACAAATAGATGCACACACATTAATGAAAGAGAAAAATTGCACTTATTCATTTCTTGCATTTGAACCTGCAAAGCATTGCAGCCGCAATCAGCGGATCATGTGCTATGCACAGGCTCCTGCACACTGTTTATCCAGCCCCAGGTTCATACAGAGGTACGGACTTTTAATTATGGAGCTGCAGGAAGTTATCAATAGGCTACAAGTGCAATTAAGTCACCACAATCCATTGAGAACTATGGGTTCCTTTGCTGCTGTGGCATATGGGACGTGTAGTTTTCGCATTCCCAGATCCTGTGATTGGATCTGTCAATGAATGACTTGGTTGAGCAGGCAGAGCCATGCACAGCCGCATCACATTAAAATGTACACAGAAGCCTGCAGGTAGAAGAACCCCACAATCCAGGTAAGCGGGGGAGGAGGACTGCGGAATGGCACCATGTTGCATATCACACTCTAAACACTGGTGTAAAATGGAACACTGTATAAAAGGTGGACTTAGCATTTAATGTCTTCTTGTTCAAAAAAGAAAAAAAAAGGGGGGAAACACTGCAACTCTGACCTGTTCTCCCAAGCAGTTCCATGTCATATGTCTGATACATCACTAAGCGCCCTGAAGAGGGGGAGGCCAAAGCTCACTGCACATACAGGTACATACTTACAGAACTAACAGGCAATAAAAAAAATATTCCCCAAAAACTGCATTATATATAATTTTTGGCTTCAGCTGACATTATTTTCCTATGGTCATTTTTCTATACTGAAATATATTATTCCTATAACTTTACATCAATGAAACACATATTGCTGCTTGTTTGTCTACTAGAGCATATTCATAAATGTTGTTGCAATGTTGTTGTAGCATGAAATATTCACTAGATTGTTTATCAGAATACCAGTATATCAGACCAATGCTGCTTGCTGTATACCCATGAGAAGGATTTAGTCCTGTGCTTTAATTCCTGCCAAGTAGCTGTGAAGAAGAGAATGACTAATGATCTACTGCTAATAGTAAAACTTGCTGCCATGTCACCATCTAGTGGCCTTATAATGTACTGCAAGATGAGAGATCAAGGTATTTTCAAAGATACATTTTATTTTAAATTGCATCGCCACACTTTTATTCTGGAAAATAAACAAATAAATAATACAAATATAAATAAATGTGTTCAAACTCTCCTTAGAGATAGGCCTTTTCTTAATTAGCTCAGACATTTTTTAATTGATTTTGCCCCCATGGATGCCTTTTATATCTGAATATTTTCCTCTCATCCTCCCTTTCTCTTACATTTTTCCATACTTACCTTTTCTTCTTCCCTCTTTTCCCATTGTTACTAAACACCTTTTATTGTGTATACTGGCAGCAGATTGGTCCATCCCTTGCAACTCATACATATACATATGTTTGACCTCTTTTGTTATTTCTCTATTGAGTATCTGATTATGTGCAGCAAGACATGTTTTGATGGAGATCTGATTGTATGCTGCTACTTTTCTTCAGCTCAATAAACTATAAATATGTAAAAAAAAATATTATTAGTAAATGTATGTAAAAATATATTATTATTATTATTATTATTTATACAGGATTTATATAGCACCAACAAATCCAGAGAGATCACATCTTCCATCTGCTAGAGGATATGTTATTTCACTTTACTTTAAAGGCAATGTCCATCTTTTCAAATGATGAATACATTCAAACACATTAATGAAGGATAATTGGATTGATTGATTTTTTTGCATTGGAACCTGGAAAGCATTGCAACTGCGATCAGTGGATGAGTGGATCATGGGTGCAATGCCCAGGCCCTTGCAGACTCTTCCTCCAGCCCAAGTCCATACAGAGGTATAGACCTTCAGTTATGGGAAAGAAACGGACTACAAGCATGGTGACATCATCACACTTGTGCTTCATTGAGATCTATGAGTCCTTCTGGAGGCAGCCTACTCCTCCTTAAAGGTGCAGGGACTCACTGGAGGCCCATCAATCAAAAATGCATGCTGGGACGTCCCTGCATCTTTTGAGGAGGAGTAGGCTGCCTCCAGGTACACATTTAATGTATTAACTGCATCAATATTCTCCCACTTGGAGACTCATATAAATAGAGTTAGGACCACACTTTACAGATGTGCCTTGACGGGGCGGTGTGGCTTCTACATATTTTTGTTCAAAGGTTTGTGCAACTAAAACCTCTGCTTTGAACGCATACTGTTAACAGGGTAATTTGTTTTGTTGCAGTCTAACTGGCAGGTGTGCTGGGGACTTTTTTGTGTTTTGTATTGTTGTAAGCCTTCCCAAAGCCTGCTACAAAGGTTGGTTATAAATTTATGCGGTTACCATCTTTTTCTAATCGCAGAAAAAAGATACATGTCCCTTTTTTTTGCAATACACGATGCATAGCTGTTTTAGCCGTAATCGTGTTCGGATGCACGGGCGGGATCACGGTGGAAAACCATGCGATCCACCTGACGTGACAGGGGTGCCATTAGAAAATAATGGCACCCTCAGTGCCATCGTCGGTGATGGGCAAATCAGTGACCGAGCTGCAATCCAAGCGGTATCGTGCTCGATTGCTGCACTGTCACAGATTGCCCAGGTGTGGACCGGCCATAAATCTGGAACCCAGAAATATGGTCTTTAGCCTGGAATTTCGCCATGCAGCAGTCTCTGTTAATATTTCCTTCCTCACATAGGAAGAAGCAGCAGGAAAAAACTGCTTCACTCTGCGTGGGTTTCTGCATCGCCAACATAGGTCGTGGCCTTTGTGTGGGTGGCAATGAAGCATATATTTAGGGATTGCTGGCAGCCACCCATGCCCTGTCAGCCTCCTCCTTCCCTTACATATAAGATAAGATCAGATCGATTTCCACCTGGCTGGTTACAGACACCGCACTCATAAATGAACACATAAATCAGCCAAGTGCTATTAAATGCGCAGTAAAACATAAACAGATATCATAGGGGCATTTTCTCGGCTTGCTCTGCCAAGCTGTGTTTGGTTAAGACATTGTTGGCTACACAATGAAAATAACGTAGCTTATTGTCTTCACTGTTATTTTATATTTCCGTGCAAACAAGAGCAGCTAGATTTATCTTTGGAGTGACATAGAAAGAACATTGCAACAGGTGAGAAACTTACACAGCAAAAAGCACCATTGCCTTGTAAAGGAGAACTCTAAAGGAAACTTCACTGCAGAGCCCTAGAGGCTGTGTAGCAACGTAATGCTTGCAATGGCGAGTGGTCATTGACGACACAAACCAATGACAATTTCTTCTGAGCCTTCTTCCTTTTGGGACACCATCTCGGAAGAAAGAAGAGATTTTATTTGATCATCAAAGTCATGTGACTGCGCTGGCCAATGATGGCTCGCCATTGCCAGCATTATGTTGCTGCACACCCCCAAAGTTTTAAAGTGCCTGAACAGATAAATCAGCTGATGTAGGTGACATGAGATTGGGATTATGGTAGCTAAGTGCAGCAGGGACCCAAGGGTGGGGCGGGGGTTGTCACTTAGTCCGCCAAAAATTTAATGTTATGGATAAATGTGATACTTTTCCACCTATGGGGGACCCTTTTGTCTTCCCTGTGAACTGTGGTATCATGAGGCATCCCTGAAACTTGGACAGAGCGGTTGGGAGTGTCGTTCCTGTGTGCTCTGCGATCCCTGGGGGTGGTGACATTGACCCTATCTGGGAATGACCACTGGAGAAGGAGGGGGTCTGAGGAAGCAGATTGGGTCCGCAAAACGCATCACCTCCTTTTTTGCCCTGTGCAGGACATCAACTATATGTACCTGATCTTCATACAGTTTGTAATTGAGGGGGTTTTCTCTCCCTCCTTTTTCCTCATTATTGCATAACAATAAGAAACAATGCGCAAGGACACTGTGCTAATTTCTGTGTTGGGTTGAGGGATATCTTTTATGATATTTAAAAAATTTGTGTTATGTGTTTTAAGAAAATTATGTTTAAATAAAATTCAGGTGATTTTATATGATGTTTGTTGAATGATACATGGGACACCTTTAAAGTCCAGTTAGCTTGTGTCTGATACATAGGCCTCAATTCCAGATCTAGAGGAAACAAACACAAAAAAGAAAATCAGGAAACAGCTACTTTTAACAACGTGTCAAAGAAGGAGGAAGTATTTTAAAATTATGTATTTATTTTGCATTTCTGTGATTGTACAAGAAGCCGCCAGAACTTTGTACTTGAACTTCCACTGAGCATTTGAGGAAGAGCCCAGGTTCCTCAGAACTGAAACTTTTAGTATGGAGAAGAGACACTGGTTGTAGCTAAATAAGGTCAATGTAGCTTAAGTGCCAGTCCTAGAAGCAGAAACATTGTAACTCTGCATTTCTTACTAGCTTTGTTTTAAGTAGAAAAAGGAGACATACCTAGCTGCGGTCCTTTACTTACTTCAATGGTGGACACTGAACCCCTGGACTCCTGTTTGACATCAGACAGTTCACACTACAGATGATGTGGGCCTGGTTAACATTGTACATAATAAGCAAGCAGGGCTGAAGCTGGGGGGGGGAGGCATGTGACCCAGGTGCCGATTTAGGAGGGATGCCACTGGGTGTATGATGGAGAACTTCTCCCTTGGGGGGGGGAGCAACTCCGAGCCTTTGCCCCAGGTGACAAAATATCTAGCTTCCCCACTGTAAAGAAGACAATGTACCTCCTCTTTCTTATTAGGTCTGACCAGTATTTCAAGGGGCCAGGAACATTTGGTAAGCCTCAAAGTTGATCTCCAATCAAAAAAAGTTAAAAATGTCACTTCACTTCCTCTTAGCAAATCACTAGTCTTTATTTTTAATAGATAAGTAAAAGCCCCAATTAATTACCTGAAATCACAGTCATATGAGAGGTAAAGCCTCTTTCTTTTGGTCTATAGTGTTGGAGGGCCCTTCTTGCATGACCCATGTCACTTCCTGTTGATGTAGAAATATTGGCTACCAGTAATGTCTGTCAGAGGGTCCTCTAGTCTTCCAGCAGGGATGTCATTAAGGCACGATAAAATGAGCAACATTAAGACCGGCCCAGGCTGCAACTAATGATCACAACTCTCGATTACTGGAAGAGGTACCACGGATATTCAGGTGACAGTTTACTTAAAGTGACACTAAACTCAGGAGTTGAATCTTAAAAATGCATTCAAGTACCTTAACTATTAACAGAAATGTATCTTATTTGTATATCAATCAGCTGCAGTTCCAAAAATCATCTCTGAATTGGTGCTGACATAGTCCTTCCTTCTGGAGGGTGGCTACTTTGTAGTAACCACCACTCCAAGCTTACTCCTGTTATGGACTACAATCTCCCATTTACTTTATTAATTTGTATTGAGATTGTAGTCCATCATGGGAGTGAGCTTGGAGTGTTGGCTACTTTACAACACACACAGGGACCATGGGGAACAAAAGTAGCCACCCTCCAGAAGGAAGGACAGTGTCAGCACCAATTCAGAGATGACTTTTGGGAACTGTATTTGTGAATACACAAATAAGATACATTTTTGTTAATAGTTAAGTTACTTGAACGCATTTTTAAGATTTAACTACTGAGTTTAGTGTCACTGTAAGTAAGAGGGTCTTATAAAAAAAGGCTGGTGGGAAAAGTGGGGGCTTCTTTAAGCTATGGGATCCCATATTAGACGAACTCTGAGTAATGAGGCAAGGTAGCACTGGAGAAATTTAAATCTGCCCAAGGATTGGCCTAGTCCAGGTTTTACAGGGTTATTCACAAAAGGGTGAAGAGTTTGGAGAAGGCAGGAGAAGTGAACAATCTAGGACAACATAACTGATTTGGAAAAATACTCCAATTCAGCTCACTTTCCAGTTCAGCTATGTTGTCCTAGATTGTTCACTTCTCCTGCCTTCTCCTAACCCTTCACCCTTTTGTGAATACCCCTGTAAGTCTAAGTTACAGGAATTTGGTTAGTTTCTATTCATAACCAACATAAAGACCATTTTAAATCTCTACCTTGTTTTTGTATTTTATTTTTGTAGACCATTTACAAACTGGATGTTTCCTGACACTCATAAAACAAACATTTTGAGCAACCCAACTCCTGAAACTAGATTCACACCTGCAGAGCCCTGTAAACTTGTTTGCTATAAAGTTACTTGTAAAAGCAAAAAAACCAACACAAAGCTTACTCAGTTTTTATTGAACTGTTTAAAACGCCAAGTTTGACATTGAACTATGAGACCGAGCCAAGGCACACAATCTTAAAGAGGGTAAAGTTATCCACACTTAAGGATTTGCTTAATTATTTCTGGATGGATTAGGGCCACAATAAATTATAGCCAGTCTTGAATACGCTGGTGTCTTTCTGTTGTAGCTAGAACGTGAGTGCAGGTAAAATTGTCTGCACATTATGATCTACAAATTGTGTTCCATTTAAAAGTTTGTTGTTCTTTTTCTGGCTGATTGTAAAAGGTTTTTTTTTTTTATCTTTGTACTTTTTTATAGGTATCCTGATTAGCTTGTTTGGATAACTTGATCCTGCCTTTTAGTCTTTCAGAAGGGGAGGGAAGGATGAGACTTTTGTAGGCCAAAAGGCAAAGGATCATTAAAAGTGCTTTACTACAAAGTACTAAGCTGTGTAACATTGTATGTGTGATGTTAGAGTTCAAGAACCCCACCTAGACCTCTCTTCTGAGTATCTGTTGACATTTCCATTAAGGTTTATTGTTTTACCCATCTCATAACTGAAGACAGGTGACATTTGATCATTTTGTTGTGTGTTTCTGCATCAGCCTTTGGCACTTTAAAGAAGACCTGAACTGTGAAAGTTGTTCCCAAACAAGGCAAGCAGACAGCAAAGGACTAGTCACCAGTGTTGCCTGTGGCCTCACAACAGCTAATTTATTTCCCATTACCGACTTACCATTCCTTGATCCATATTCCGTCTTGTAGAAGCAGTCATCCTGGTAGAGGAGCAGGGATTTGTTTCTTCATGTCAGAGCTCTCCCTGATGATTGGTGATTTGATTGGTAAAATAAAATATATGACCATTGGTAAAATATTTAAGAAGCAGCAGGAGAGAAGGAGAAAGCACAGATCCACAGAATGAATGATGCAAAAGTAGAGGGATCCTTGCACTGCAAATTCTCTGGTACAGCTTCCTCTCCAGCAAGGAGAACAATGAGCAGCACAAAAGTGACATCAACAAATCTCATTTTAAATCTTGTGAGACTAGTAAGTCAGAAGCACAGTACCTTAGATGACACCCACATGTGATGCTGAGCCTCCATAATTGAAAGAATTGAAATCCATTGAATTAAAGGGGAGGGACTGTCAGGCTGGGGAGGAAAGTGCCAATGATTGATGTCTTCCAGCCAGGAGATTAGGTGTCGCCTCCCTGCTGCCCAGCATGGCTAGCTTTGTGGTAGTGAAGAGAAACCATAGGCTGAAGATCCTGCTGAATCCGACATTTCTGAAAGTGTTGATTCCTTGGTCCCCTGTCATGCACTGTGGTTCCTTCAGGTGATCCCTACATCATTACATGATAGTATACAATTAGGGATGTAGGTGCCAGCGGATGGAACGACAGAGTTCAGTGGGGGACCAGGAGTCTGACACTGTTAGGTACGAGGTGTGGGCCCGATATGATGAGGAGGACCTCCCTTGCAACCCCGTCTGATGACCACTGGGGTGGAGACAGTGTGCTCAGGCAGGGGGTGCACGGGTGCCGGATCATGGGTTTCAGGTGTCTGCAGCAGATGATAGTGGAGCAGAGTAGGCAGCCGTGCAGAGGTAGTGGAGACAAGCCGGGTCAATATTGGGCGGGCAGCAAAGTACCAGACAGGATCCAGAGAATGGTCAAGGGATAAGCCGGGTCGGTATCAGGCGGGCAGCGCAGTACAGAGGGATAATCCAAGGGAACGTCAACAAGGAAGCCAGGTATTTGGGTAATCAGGAGTACACAGGAGATGGTCACAGGGCACCCGTGACTGCGCCTGTGCGGCCTAGCAGCGCTGCCGGAACGCCCCCTCTGTGCATGTCGCCGCACAGTGGCCTGGATTGGGACACGGCAACTCCCGCGGGACGGCACCCGACAAGGCTGACGAGCCACCCGGACCGGACCCTGACCTGCCCGGACCGGGACCCGACAGACACTGCAAAATGATTGGGTTCTGGAAGATCTTCAGCTGAAGCAGAGATCAGCAGCACAGGCAACAGAAGAGGTTAGTATTCCATGTCTTCTTTGCAGTGGACACAGAGTCACTTTAAATACAGACATGACTAAAAGGGAGATGCAGGTGGTGGGTGACATGCCTGGAGTTCCAGTTCCACTTTAGATGCATGCATTATATCATGACTGCATTAAGTGTAGAATCTGCATGTTTTCTCCATGTGCGTTCCATTTACTGCTGTGTCCAGATGTATCCCCTGTACTCCTTACAGCGTTTAGGACCATACAGTAAATGGTGGTGCTCGCAGTGCTGATCACGGATGGCGCCGTGCAAGACTCCATTTACTGCTGGCATTAGATTTCAAGTTCCTTGGGGACAGTGTCCTACATTGTGCAATATGTCAGCACTAAAAAAAAATGTTTCCAATACTATTATTGTCATTATTAAAATACTTTTTTGAAAAATATTTCAAGGATCTTCACTACTGAAGTTAAATTTTCCAAAGTATTTTTGGATAAAAGATTTTTTTTTTTTTTTTACAAGTTATCATGGGTGATTATTATACAGCAGACAACGCACACATGTCAAGTTTGTGAGCAGGCTTTTAATATAATGCATGTCAAGTACAAGGCTTTCCATCCATCAGATAAATGCAGCATACAAAAAGCTCTTCTATCAACTGGAAAACATCCAACAAGATCCGTCTTTGTCCCTGTGACGAGAGGATATATAAAGCATCGTTCTCTGTCTCCGTGTCTGTGGAAAATTATCCAAAATCCACTTTACTAGTAGTTTGGCTGATCCGTTTTATGACCCAGGTTCAGATCTACAGATATGTTCTTTTTTTTCACATTTTTCCTTCTTTGCCAATAAAAATAAATTATTCATGAAAAAAAAAAGTAATAATAATAAAAAAAGGAGTTACAAGTTCAGTCCCTAAGGTATACTGTATATAGATAGGAGTGCCTGCCAGAGGAAGACTGGGCTGGGATGTAGGGGGGCATTTGCAGTGCTGGATTACTGGTCAATTCCTGAAAAGAGACACTGACATTAGAAAGCCTAAAAAAATAAAAGAGATAAGATAAAAAGTATAACATTGAAATAAATAAATAATACTAATTAAATTATATATATATATATACTGTTCATACGCACAATTCTAAATAATATATATAGTCGCTAAGAGACCATGTATACACATTTTGGGAGTGTCTGGAATAATATTTCATCCTTTATAGACCTCTTCACTTAAAACTGACACATTCTGGGGTACTTGCGCACATTTCATGCAATAAAAGGTAATAATGTATATAAGACCTGGGAATGCTGATCTAGCTGATGGCAATTGCAGTTTATGAATACTTTTTATAACCCGAATGTACTTGAAACATTAAAACATCCCTTTAAATATGTAATGTGTATTTGTAAACTTTCAAGTGAGACTAATACAGTATGAATTACTTTACACATGTAAATTCCAGACTGCAATTACATAAAATTTTACAGACCTTGTTAAAATGCTGCAGGTTTAAACTTTGTTTTAACTTAATGAGCTAATTCACCTTAATACATCTCTTTTTTTTTTAACTATTGTGCGGCTCTTTGAACGTGGTTTGCTGATTTATTTTTATGTATGTTTCTAAGTTTACAATCTTACTTTTTATAGATGAACAATATTAGCTTATTGCCGTGCAAATGAGTTTCAGTATTTTTGTAGCATTCTTTAGTTTTACCGATAATGTTTTAGTAAGTTATTCGGCGGAGGCATCTTTACAATATATATAGTAAACGCCTCTAAACAGCACATTTATGGCGTTTCATCACAATTGTTACTGTCAGCTAAACACAAACTAGTTTTGAAGAGTCATTCCTCTGTTTAAAGTGGCACTAAACTCAGGAGTTAAATCTCAGAAATGCATTCAAGTACCTTAACTATTAACAATACTGGAAGTTATTTGTGTATCACTCGGTTGTAGATCCTCAAATCATCTCTGAATTGGTGCCGACACTGTCCTTCCTTCTGGAGGGTGGCTACGTTTGTTCTCCATGGTCCCTGTGTGTGTTGTTAAGTTGCCACCGCTCCAAGATCACTCCTGTGATGGACTACAATCTCAATACACATTAGCACACTAAACCTGAGATTGTAGTCCATCATGGGAGCGAGCTTGGAGCGGTGACTACTTTACAACAAGGGACCTTGGGGAACAAAAGTAGCCATCCCCCAGAAGGACAGTGTCAGCACCAACTCAGAGATGATTTGAGGATCTACAGCCGAGTGATACACAAATAAGATACATTTTTGCTAATAGTTTGGGTACTTGAATACATTTTTACAATTTAACTCCTCAGTTTAGTGTCTAAGTTACAAAAGTTGAAGCAGTTTCATATTTTTCTACATTTTAATTTTTTTTGTCCTCAATGCGCCACCCCCTCCCCGCCCATGTCCAATTTACATCTGATTTCACGTAGACCGACATGAGGTCTAGCTTCTTCCTCAATCGCAAAATGGAGGAAAAAATTGGACAGACACGGATATCACAGAGGTGACATCCGATCCGTACCGCTCCGATCAGGAGGGTATCCATGCACAGATCCCCTCCATATTGGACAGTGTGGAAGGGGCCTTACAGAGTCAACCAGATAAACTAAGGCTGGCGGTTGTGGAATGCAAATTGTTGAATGTAACATCTTATTTTGGCGCTTATTTTTGTCAAATAAACTATTACGTCGCAGTGCATAGAGTTTATTTGGTGCATAGTAGAATATGTAACTGTCTTGCATCCTCTTGGCGCACAACTGTCCTGGGACAAATACTGACAAATTCATTTTCTGAATCATTATTTATTTGGTATAGACTTGACTTTTGTGAGGTTTAATTTGGGACTTTTTATTTTTATAACAATTAGCGCTCTAGTTGCTTTTTAAACACTTCAACTAAAACTATTATTTGGTGTCTCTAACAAAGAAGGCTTCCAAGTGCCAAATGCAGGTGAAACTTGAATAATTAGAATATCGTGCAAAAGTAATTGCAGTAAGTGCTGCAAAAGGGGCCCAAACCAAGTACTGAGTACATATGCATGCTTGTACTTTTCAGAGGTCCGATATTGTTCTATGTACAATCCTTGTTTTATTGATTGCATGTAATAATCTACTTTTTTGAGGTTGTGGATTTGGGGTTCTTGGGGTTTTCATGAGCTGTAAGCCATAATCATCACAATTATGACAAATCACGGCTTGAATTATCTTGCTTTGCATGTAATGAGTCTCTCTCATATATTAGTTTCACCTTTTAAGTTGCATTAGTGAAATAAATGAACTTTGCATGATATTCTAATTATTCGAGTTTCACCTGTATCTGGCACACTGAAGATAGTTTCTCTGGCCCGGTGTTCCTACATAGCCAGCGTTTTGGGTGACAATTGGGATAGTTCAATTGCCAATAAAACAAGATCACTACTTGTGGCTGGATTTACTCTCTCTGCTGCCCCAATGCCAGGTTCCCCAATGCGCCCCCCTACCCGGTAACCCCCCCCCCCTTGGAGAATAGCATACCTGCAGGCTGCATACAAGTGATGTTGGCGACATCCCCGAGATCACTTGTACAAAACAAGCGGCGGCTTCCCCGCTGTACATTTAGCTCTGCTTGCCCAAAGCAGGGCTAAATGTAGAAAACAACTACCCGCCCGGCGCCTAAAACATCATGGGCCGTGCATCGAGAGATAGGAATCTCACACCCCTGCTGCCCCTCTACTCCCTGCTGCCCCGAGGCCGGGCCTTGGTTGGCCTTGTGGGAAATCCGGCCCTGCTTGTGTACGGTATGCACAATGCGAAAACCAATGAAAAACTTTCATTTTAGAGAATCATTAAAAAAATAAAAAAATGAGGTAAAAGCATTGAAATAGAAATTGATTCACCTATAACTGAGCCCCATAAAGAGGCGATCCGAGATAGTAAGTCAAACAAACATTTTCTCAGTCATTACCTTGGAAGGATTTATGGTCGACGATTATAATGCGACTGTTTAAATAGAACTGTTTCAGCCTTGCAAAACATGAACGGTAGTTAGGCTTTGAGTGATGCCCTGTAAACTATACAGCCCCAAGTGAGGTTTATCTCTGCTATGAGATGGTCATATAGAGCAGTTACTCATCAAACTCTAGGCAATAAGACACAAATGATGTCACCGACTTCAATACCTTTCTCATGTCCCAGTGTCATTGCAGTCTGCAGTAGTGACCCATTAACCTGCCATAGCTGTAATTACATAACAGGACACAGATACTGAGGCGCCAGGAGGATGGCACAGATTAACTTACTTCATTGGAGTGTCTGGCCTCATTCAGTGCGTATGTAGTGTACGTGAATGGCATTGCTCTTCCCAAGCCAAGAAGATAATTCATAATGTACAGGAATGCAGAACCCAATGAAGTGCTTTGTATCTACTGATCTTTATCAATGCATGATCTTACCAGCATATGAGTTCATGCACGGCTGGTGGATACAATATAGCTGCCAGACTTGCAAAGCCCAGCAGACTTTTCATTTAAATCAGCTAAATATATTCTGGGTGCATCAAAACAACAGGCTATTAAGCAGCCATAACTTGAGTAGAAAATCCTGTACCCTGCCAGCAGACTATAGGCCCCTTCTGTCTGTGTAGAAGCAGTGGTCACTTTGCAGAGGTCTGACATGTCTACCTGCTAAGTCGGGGCTTGAGCTCTCTTATTAGCAGGAAGCATGGGCTTTGATAACTGGAGGTGGGACTTAGCGGGTGTGTCAGAACTATGCAGAAAGACCACTGAATTCCCATGGGTGCAAGGGTCCTTCTCTCTCAGAATGCTGGCAGGAGACAGGCCTTTTTATTCAAGCTGTGGCTGCTTTCTAAAGAAAACATACTGTAGCACTCTAAACACATTTTGTTTTGATGCACCTGGAACGTATTTGGCTAATTTAAAGCAGGGCTGTAGGGAAAAAAACGTTTTTTGCCCATCGCAATGCACTAATATCTTACCACTATGATAAGTGTCCCAGCTGTGGCAGGCTTCTGCATTAGTCAAAACTAGGGATGCGCTGAAATGTCGTCTGGCGACACATTTCAGCTGTAAATGCCAATAATACCAAAATGGACGAAAATTCAGTGCGTCCCTAGCTTCTCTCCTCCCTGCTGGGCGCCGGTCTGTGTCCCCTCTGGGATGCCCTCTGCTCCCTCCTGTGTCGGCAGAGGCAGCAGGGATTGGAGGGGACACAGACCTGCAGCCTACGGGGAGGAGAGAAGCTGTCAGGATGCTGAGCGGGGCAGTGCAGAGAGGAAACAGTTCACAGGAGGCTTAGTGGGACAGTACGGGAGGAGAGCTCAGCCTCCTGTGACAAGTGATAGCTCTCTCCTCCCCACACTGCTCAGCTTCGCGAGTCAGGATGGAGAGCACCCACCTTATTTGCAGGGCCAGGTTTACTCTCTCTGCTGCCCCAAGGCCAGGCTCCTCAATGCGCCCCCCTACCCGACAACCCCCCCCCCCCCCCACCCATGGAAATGTTAGCACTTACCTTAAAT
>NW_017306374.1:966298-989264 GCF_000935625.1 Nanorana parkeri
CAACCCCCCTCCCCCACCCCCCATGGAGAATGGTAGACCTGCCAAGATCACTTGTACAAAACAAGCGGCGGCTTCCCCAATGTACATTTAGCTCTGCTTGCCCAAAGCAGGGCTAAATGTAGAAGACAACTACCCGTCCGGCGCCCAGAAATGCATGTCCCAGGCTTCGGGAGAAAGGAATTCCACGCCCCTGCTGCCCCTCTACTCCCTGCTGTTCCGAGGGCGGGCCTTGTGGGAAATCCGCCCTGCTCATTTGTTTGGAAACGGCGGTTTCTGAGTGCGATGGGTTCATGGACTTTAAGCTTTTTAGGATGGAGAGCGGGTTACAAGCACTAAGTGGTCAGTAGTGAACGCTGAGTGTTTGTAAGTAACTGAGGACATAGTAAGCTTATTGTGTCCCCAGTGCTCTACATCACTTCCTGTTCATTCATGGTTGTAAAAAGGGATGGGCTGCATGTTCGACTTGAACATAGCCTGTTCTAGCGTTCGCTGAACGCCGAACATTACGGGATGTCCGCGGTCTGTTCGATTGCGGAACATCCCACAATGCACTGCACCGTCCGAAACGGCTTCAGCAGGTTCTATACATCATACAGATGCGCCACTTTACGGTCAGTGAAAGGGGACCCCCCAGGCACCATATATAAAAGAATTTTTCAATTTTAATGTTTCATTTTAAGTGATGTTAAATCACTGCTCCTTTAAAATTTTTATTTTTTAAAAGTGTTTTTTTCATTGATACAAGCCCCCCAGGGCAGTACCCGGATCCCCATACACTTTTTATGGCCAATACATTGCATATAAGGCTTCAAAATGGGGACATTTAATTTTCTGAGTTCTACCCCCATAGACTTGCATTGAGTTCTAAGTTCGAATTAGAACTTTTTCCATGTTCGAAAGTTCGAGTTAGAACCGAACACGGGGGTGTTCGGCTCATCCCTAGTTGTGAACCGAGTAACTCATAATATCGCCTCCGTTTATGAAAGAAAAGGAGCACTCAGTATAGAGGCTTCCTGTCCATTCATAACAGAGGCTGCAGAAAAAGAGATTTAGGACTCTGTGTTCTCAATCTCTTTTTCTATTTAAAAGGGAAATATCAGGGGTCTCTTTAGAACTCTGATATTTTCCCAAAGCCCCTTACAGTAAATTCAAATAAATAAATACATTAATTAATTAAAATAATAATACAATAATAAAAACATTTTTTAAAAGGTTTGGAAAAGAAAGTCATTTTCAGTTTCGGCCTGACAAATTTTGTTTTATTTTGGCTTCGGTCTGAAAATTTCATTTTAGTGCAACCCTAATTAAAACAATAATTTTTACGCATCCCCGACCCTTCTTGGGGCTAAAACGTAGTGTCCAAGCTCTAGTACAGAGCTTCGTCATTATAAAGAAGTGCCACAGCTTTGCTCATAACCCCCCAACACCACTCCCAACAGAATAAAGCTAATCACATGCTCTGATATACAGATATGTGAACACAAGACAGCAAGAGCACAGAGTTAACACATCACCACTCAAGACGTTTATTATTTAAAAATCAAATATTGCACTCGCATGTGCTGCACACGGGGTTGTTATGTAAGCATCCAGAAGCCACATAGTCTTCTGTGGAGATAATCCCGCTTTGTCAGTCCCAGGCTAAGGTTATAATCCTGCATCCTGAGCCATAGATGCCAACTGTTTCAGATTTGTCAGGACAGTCCCGCATTTCTGTCTTTTGTTCTGATGATGCTGTGTGCCAAGTTGTGTCCTGAGCTCACAGCATTACCCATACTCAGCATGCACAATAAGTAGCAGGACTGCATAGAATGTGGGTGTGATCTGGAAAGGGGCACCAAAACAGTGGGAATGATCAGGGCAAGACCACCCAGAAAGTGGGCGTAATCTGGGCAAGACCACCCAGAAAGTGGGCGTGATCTGGGCAAGACCACCGTGGAAGTGGATGTGATCTGGGCAATACCACCCAGAAAGTGGCAGTGTTCTGAGCAGGACAGTCGGGATGGTGGGTATGTCAAGTGTGGGTGTGTAGGCAGTGTTTCAGGGATGAGGATATTAGTAAATATGCCTGATCAGAAGCATGGCCATCTCTAGAGCACTGCATTCTACATGCTGTCAGTGAGCGCTGCTACTTTAGGTTGGGATTCAAAACTTTAAAATAAAGTTTTGGCTTTAGATAACATCAACCTGCAAAGCTTCCTCCAAACTGATGCAAATCTAAACCCAAAAACAAACATTTTATATATTGTCGCTTACCAATCCTTAGATGTGCTGGCTGCATTCGTTTTTTTCTTCATGCTTTATTCCCCGGTGATCCTGTGAATTAAATTAATCCATGGAAGGAGCCTTGATTGTCACCCAGGACAGTCTGGATTAATCTCCATGTTTGCCATTGTTTATTATTTATTTATTACAGGTATTTATATAGCACCAACAATTTTATGCAGCACTTTGCATACTGCACATTCACATTAGTCTCTGGCCTCAATGAGCTTACAATCTAAGGTCCCCATCTCACATGCACACATACGAGGGCCAATTTAGACTGGAGCCAGTTAACCTACCAGCATGTCTTTGGAGTGTGGGAGGTAACCAGAGTACCCAGAGGAAACCCACACAACCACAGGGAGAACATGCAAACATCTTGCAGTTAGAGTCTTGATCAGGATATTGTTCTTCTACATTACATGGTGTTTTGATGAGACCAGACGTTTAAAAATAAGGATTTTTGTGCTTTCTATTTATCCTACAGGAAGTGACAAGCCGGCAACATTATTGGCAGGATCAACTGTTTTTTTCTGTACTTGCTACAAACATTATTATCCTGAAAACGAATACAGCCACCACATCTAAGAACTGATAAGCTGCCATATATAACATTTATGTTTTTGGTTTTAGATACATTATAAGGTTTATGTCAGTGTGTGACCTTCTGTACGCAGTTCACATTAAGGGCCAGCAGAGGGCAAACTAAGCAAATGAATCTCAAGGACTTATTTCCATTTATACAAATTTCCGCTAAATTTATTTAAAGCCGGTCTGGTGCATTTTTTTTTTTTTACCTTCGATAACACAGCCTTTAATTTTTGTTTCTCTTAATAATCTTCTAAATGGAACATAACAGAAAAATCTGAGTTTAAAAAAACAAAACACATTTTACATTACCTTGTATCAGATTTTTATAAGGTTCTATGTACACCGTAGCTTTGTCTCCGGTATATTTCTGTCTCCGCGGTGTTATTTCCCTACATTTGGTGACAGAATCTTTTGATCAGAGGGCAATTTTGTGTCATAAAAGGACAAAATGTATGATAATTTCACATTGCCCATTCCCTGGCATTAAATAGAGTGCACCTGCCGAGAGGCCACATCATTTCATTCTACACTGTCATCAGACATGGAAGCTGCCGCTAAACTTTTGTTTTAGTTGCAACTTCCAAGGCAAAAAATGTGTAAAATATTACAACATATCGTCACATTTAAAGAGTGTGGATCTATTGTTTGCGAAATTTTACATAATTGACAATTGTGTCCAGCTTGCACGCACAGTGACCGTGTCCACATATGCCTCAGTCTGATTGGTTGTTTTTTCTGCTTTTTTTCCATAATTTTGTCAAATCTAGAAAAAAAATGTTTACATTAAAGCTGTACTCCTGGCGCCAAATCTCTCCTGTAAATGAATTCCTCATTATCCACAAAGGATGTACAGTAAATCTACTCTGTGTGCACCAAAAGCATTTGCACACACAGTTATTAGCTTGTAAAAGAACAGTGGCTTAGTGGCTTCTGCCTTGCAGCACTGGGATCCTTGATTCGAATCTCGGTCTGGACACTACCTGCATGGAGTTTGCATGTTCTCCCTGAGCTTGCGTAGGTTTCCTCCCGGTACTTCGGTTTCCTCCCACACTCAAAAGACATGCTGGAAGGTTAATTGGCTCCTGTCTAAATTGGCACTCGTATGTGTCCATGCGAGATGGTGACCTTAGATTGTAAGCTCCTTGAGGTCAGAGACTGATGTGAATGTAAAAATTGTGAATGAAAAAATATCTAAAATAAATAAAATAAAAAAGCAGTAATGATATAATCACTGTGCTGTATATTGCCTTTGCAAATAAAGATGTTACCTTATACAAATAGCAATTACAAAATCACTGCTGTATATAGCCTGTGGGAGGGACCAAGCAGGCCCCACCCACTACAGGCTGCTGCAGAAAACTACATGAGGGGGCAGAGACAAGACCAGTCACCTCGCAGAAGGAGAGAGACCAGCAGTGACCAGTCTTTATTACAGGAAGCTCCAAGTTTAAAACTGGATCACTGCACAGATCTTGAAAAATTACACAAAGATCACCAAGATTCAAGGAAGAATGCACACGACTCTTGTATAGAGACAATATTTGTTTATTCCAGAATTCAGCTTTAAGTCTGGTCTCAGCAAAGATGTCCATGGGCTGGGTGTCACCCGGTGGGACGTCATCGCACACACAAGAACACAGACACATGTCACGTGCACTTAACTGCTGGCGGCCATCTTGGTGATGGATGACGGCAAAGAGAGAAGGGGACATTCATCTGGAGGGATAAGGTATGTCGCCGGGTCCCCTTCTCTCTTTGCAGCATTTGGGGTCCACCCACTGCCGGAGGAAGAAGGGGGTAAAGAGTAAGCTCACTGAACCTGGCCAAAGATACCTGGGAAAAAGGAAGGTATATAGTCTTCTTTTTCCAAGGCTGGTTATGCACTTTCATGTCACAATAACACACTTGTTATCGACACACTTGGTGATGCCTGTAACATGCATTACTGCATTGAGGTGTCGTAAACAGGGTCACAGGGTCATGGGAGATTTTAAGTAGGGATGCACCGATACTGATTTTTCAGGATCAAGTACGGGTACCGATATATTTTTTTTTCCGGTATTTGCCGATACTGAATACCGATACCGAAGTCCCATTAAGGAAGCCGGGCAGCATGTAATGACTCGCCGCTCAGCTTCCTGATTATCCGGGAAGCGGGCTCCATGCTTGCTCGTGACCAGGTGAAAAGGAAGCATGGAGCTAGTTTTCTGGCCAATCAGGAAGCCGAGGGGCGGGTAATGACTCACCGCCCAGCTTTCTGATTGGCCAGCTTCCCGACCAATCAGGAAGCCAGGTGGCAGGTCATGACGCGCTGCCCGGCCTCCTGAGTGGCCGGGAAGCGGGCTCCATGCTTCCTCGTCCCCAGGTGACAAAGAAGCATGGAGCCGGCCTTCCCGGCCAATCAGGAAGCCGGGGGCGGGTAATAAATTGCTGCCCGGCTTTCTGATTGGCCAGCATCCCAACCAATCAGGAAGTGGGTGCCTAGTCATTGCATGAGGGAGCACAGACCCGGCTTCCCGGCCAATCATGAAGCCGTGGGGCAAGTCGTTACCCGCCCCCTGATTGGCCACCCGGCTTCCTGATACCGGAAGTTCCGGTATTGGGACAAGTATCGAGAGCATTTGGGCACTTTAATCATGGCAGAGTGCTTGGCAGCCCATTTATTTTAACATAAGGTGCCAGGGGTGTCAATAAAAGAGTGCTCCGTAAATCCCACGGCCTGTGCAGCTCTTAGGGTCACCACACCCATTACAATCTGACCCTTTGTGTTCACACATGTCTGACATAGATCAGCCCCCTGCTGCAGCCTCTGACCATGTGTCTTGATACAAAATTACAATGTACAGTCTGATCACTGGGGGGTAGAGGAGACTGAGAAAATGCTTCCTCCTGTCTGCAGCAGACTGATGACACCTATCAGCATAGACAAGGTCCCGAGAACGGAGCTCACGCTCTGCTTTTCAATGGTAGATGGTAGAGCTTTTTTTGGGGGAAGAAATGGTGCTGTTGCTGTGTGTTGTTGACAGATCAGGAAGTTATATATGCAGATTTGTAATGTTTCCTGAAGCATCCAGTTTTATAAGCCTGGTTACAGCCATGTCTCTTATTAATTACGGGATACATATTACTCACAACTAAGTATACAACGGTGTCACTTTGTGTTAAACTAAGGCTGGCAATTGCGGATTTTCTTCATTTAACTTTATTTTTTTAGGCTGCTTGGAACAAAAGGAAACACTTTCCCCTCTCTCTAAGTTAATGGACATTTGAGCTGTTTAATAATCTTTCAGCCTGTAAACATCTGGGATTAAGCAGGCAGGTGAGATGGCAGCGCCAGCATTAGAACATTACATCTTCCCTATACAAGGGGGTTCTGTGTGCTCCTTCTGGCCCGCAGCCGGGGTCTACGGCAGCATCAGAGGGGATTTGGGTTGTAAAATGTCAACTGTTTACTGGCACGCCAAAGTGTTACCCCAACAGCCTTGACATCTGAGCCCGTCCAAGGAGGAGAGGTTATTAGATGGTGGAAAATGAGCAGCTCTACAGCGATGGAAGGCATTAGGCTAACACAAGCAAAGGAGCCCATCCAAGCATAATATCTCCACGTCTTGTTAATAAGCACGCCACATACCATCGGTAATGAAGCTGACGTCGTGAGTGCTAATGTTTCCCCAGGCTGGTGTTCTGTGCTGTGTATTACCGTAAGCACAGAAGGTAAAAGCCTCCAGTAGCTCGTGAAGGGACTGCACAGCTGCAGACTGCAGGTTCTGTTCTCGCTGTACCCACAGCTAAGAGACTGGGAGCCCTGTTGTGGCGTCCAAGAAAAGCAAGAGTGCGGCCATGTTGTTTTCCCAGGAATGTAGCGAAGGGCAGCAGCCAACGCTCGCTTTGTGGCTTTTAATAGGCAGGCGTATCAGTCCAAATCACGTTCTCCACAATAGTAGCACTTCAGAATGTCAAGGAGATTGCTATTGCACTATTACTTACAGGATTGTCTCCAATACATTAAATGCCGAGCTAAAAGCAAAAACGTGAAAAGGCACCAGAGTTTAATTATACATGGGACATAATACACTTTGCGTCTGGAGCAAGCTTTTAAATTTTTTTTGGCACACATGAATTTTTGGCTAGAAAACTGCTTACAATATTCCAAAAAGTATATTCATATTTTACCAATTGATAATACTTTCTGACAGCAGAGGTAATGTAGATTTAAAAAAATGCTGCTTGAAATTTTTTGTATGTCGCACACTATTACCACAAATGTTTACAATTCAATATATTTAGGAACAAAATACACTAAAATTAATTTTTGCGTATAATACCTATTTTTTTGGCAAAATATAAAAGATGGGGTTGTGTCTGTAAATGGATACCAAGCATGTCAAGCCTTCAAATTGCATGCGACTGAGAAATAGAAAAAAGCCACAGTACCCAAAACTGGCCATAGGCGGCACTTTAAAAGCCTTTACTGCTCATCAGAGTCAACGGTGGGTGATGGTGCTAAAATGAACGTTCTCACTCCAACATTTGCAGCAATGTTTTGCATGTGTGGGGCAATTGCCATTGATGCATGTAGGTATACCGGAACATGTTCGCATTTGTATGTGCGTGTTCTTGGGGGCGGAGAGATTTAAAAAAATAATATGAATACATTTTTATTACAGAAATGCACGCAATTTAATTCCCTATCATAACCTCACTCAAAAAAAAAAAAATTATATATATATACATAATGTGGATAAAAAGTTTTTGCATTTTTGTAATACAAATTTTCAGATTTATTTTATCTCTCGGAGTGCATTCTCATTTCTCTATCTTGTCTTTTTATTATTAATAATAATGATGATAATCTAATAGCTATCTAATAGTGGGAGACTCCCGGCGACCCCTGGCAAATTGTCATTCGACCCCCGAAGGGGTCCCGACCCACAGGTTGAGAACCGCTGCTGTAGGCTGTCTCCTCCTCCACTCCAGCAATGGCATGTCTCTTGGCATCAGTATGTTCTATACACTGTATAGAATGTCATGACTCACAGGAGTGGAGGGGGAGCGAGGCTGAAGGGACCGATCTAAGAGCAAGCCCGGATCGTGGTTTGGGCCAGTATAACTTTGCTAATTCAGCTCCCTAGCTCCCTAGTAAAAACAAGCACTTAACCCTTGCAGAGTGTGTGTGGTTTGGGGGGGGGGCAAGATTTGACTTGCCCAAAGTTCTTCTTCCTTGGTTTCTGTCCTTGGTGAAAGTAGGAGTAGCCCCACTGCAAGGGTTAATAACTGATTTGCACCGAGTTCTGCTTACAATATAGCGCCCAAGAAAAATCTATTGCACAAAAAGATTAGTTTGTATTGAACAGTGAACACATTTTATTCTTAAATAATAATGAATTTAGAAATAGATATTTAAAGATAGATATAGGGAGCGTATGATGGTTTATATATTGTACTTATTGGAGAGGTGTGCACCGCATTTATTTGGTTTTCCCCAACTGCACTGCAGATTATAATAAGAAATAGAGGAGTAGCATTGTTTTATCTTTGTTTTTTATGTAATGGTGGCACCTTAAGATTGTAAAATTGATTCAGCAATATTCGCCCTTTTTCTTGGTTTAAAATTGCACGTATATTGCATATTTATGCAATCGAAATATACCGGGAAAACATACATGACCGGCTCCATGTTCACTCGCGGTACTGCCGGCCAGAAGAAATCTTCTTCTGACCGGAAGTTCCGGTATCGGAGCACTTGGGCGAGTATGAGTACTCGCCCAAATACTCGGTATCGGCACTGATACTAGTATTGGTATCGGTGCATCCCTAATGTATATAAACATAGCTCCCAACTGTTCATCTTTGGCAACCGTATCCCTCTGTTCGTTTGCCTTCTTAGGGTAGCGCTGACCTAATGAGCCGCTGGAATCCCGGATCTTCCATAGACTGTGTAGGGGTTTTAGCCACCTGCAGCCCAATAGCAATTAACCGCCCTCAGTTAGTGACTGATAAAGCTGAGATGCATGCCAGAGGTATGATGCTGAAGAACTTTTATCAGAACTTTTATTGAATTGGGATGGACAGTTTAGGGCTTAGGACATCCATGAGAAAAATAGACAGAACAGAACTCCAGTCTCTCCAGCCCCTTTCAGAATTCCACAGTGTAGGATTAAGAGGAGCACACTCTGACACTGGGAATTGAAGCAACAATTGAGCAGGCATAGGCAAGAGATCTTAAGTAAGGAGAGACACCAGACGTGCTCCTGAGGTCCATTTTGTTCCAGGCACCTCCAGCAGCCATCAGCTTTCCAGGTTCTCCTCCTCAATCAGTATTAGGCGTCCTCCAGACTTGAGGCCTAGCAAAGCATTTCCCAAACTTGATCATTCCCACCCCCAAGCCAAGCAAGATTGGGCTAAGGCTGAGCACATGGCAATTCCCCTGAGTATGTATGCACTGTCCCAGTATGCACCACTGGCCATGAAACCACCAGTGAATGTCTGGTGACCCACAACCACTCATAATGTTCCCCCTCGGTTGCCCCACTTTGCAGTAGGGTCACACCTCACTGGTACAATCAATGTAAGAACACCTGGAATTAACCAGATAAATGCCAACTATAATTCAACCAGACCGACTACAGCTCTGGCAATCACTAATTTTCTAGTAGCCATTCCACAAAAGGTGGTGAGGGCTGCATCAGTATTTATTTATTAAAAGTATTTACATAACACCAACAATTTAGGCAGCACTTTACATAGTGCATATTCACATCAGTCCCTGCCTTCAAGGAGCATACAATCTAAGGTCCCTGTCTCACATGCATACATACGAGGGCCAATTTAGACAGGAGCCAATTAACCAATCAGCATGTTTTTAGAGTGCGGGAGGAAACCAGAGTACCCGGTGGAAACCCACACAAGCAAAGGAAGAACATGCAGTAGAGATGAGGTGAGGTTCGGACCGAACCAAGTTGCATATTAATTCTTCATGATCTGTGTAAATGTGGCTGTGGCAGGGATGTGTCTTTTGTCGACATAAAAGATGTCCCTCTGTCTCATCTCATATATTAGGGCTATGTATTAACCTCTTGCCGTCCGCCCGTAGTAAAAAAACGGACGGACGGCACTGCAGCATCTGCGGGTTGCCGTCTCCAGACGGCAATTTTTTTCTGCTCGCGCGCGCCCCCTAGCGGGCACGCACGGGCAGAAAAGACCCGATCAATGATTCCTCTGGGTTCCTCTTTAGGGCTATTCCCAAATCCCCCACAAGAGGGAGCTCTGTGGCCTCTCCATTACACTTCAGGTATTATTACTTCCATATGGCCTGCGGTACAGAGTACTCCGTAGGACTTGTTTCTCCACTTGGACAATAAACTTCTTAATAGCCTATAAAAGAAGCGATGGCTTACCGGATTTAAAGCTATTGAGATGTTTTTAGCACCCTGCACATGATAAAAATGACCCAGAATGGCCATTCCAACAGCTTTGTATTCAGGATGACGGACACACCTGTTTGTCATTTAATAAGGTGAGCCGGGGGTCAGATTGACTCCTGACTCAGCAAGATTTCTATTCATTTTACAAACTGCTGCAATAAGCAAGATAAGGTGAGAGGATTCTCCGAGATTACTCTGTCGGATGTCATCCACAAGGCTGCAAGTTTAATATTTATTGATCCCGGAACATCTGCTGTGTATAATAAGCAGGCGAAATCTGTACATGATGCAGGGCAAACCTTAAGATGTATGTCAGCTTTTTGCATTTGTTCTGTTAAATATATTATTGAAAGTATTTTGTTATATCCATTCAATAAGTGCACAAAAAAGCGTTAACCCTGCCAGACATCCAATATTGTCCTGTGCACTCTTCAATCATATCTCAAACAATGCTATTAAGCAGTGTACTAGGACTACAGAACAAGTACAAAGATGTTCTGTAGTCCTAGCAAACTTCCTGTCCTAGAGTGACAACAGTGCTCCTCCAGTGGTCCAGTGTAGTGAGTGAAAGTTGTCACCCTAGGACTGGAAGTGTGTCATTGGCGGGATCACCAGATGAAATAAAAGTGAAAGAAAACTACACATGTCTAAGGACTGTCCAGATGCAATATGTTACATTTCTATTCTTGGGTTTAACTACACTTTAACCCCTTGCCACCGACTCCCAGTGGCCCTTTAAGGGGATCTTAACACCAGCTGTTATGCTTCTCGATCATAAACTGTTAAAATGATCTTCTGGCTTTAATACATTAATACACCATTAATACACCATCCAGAACATGTTTGCAGCAGGTAAGGACTTTGGCCTCTCTCTAACCTTCCTTATCAGCAAACATGTTTCCAGTCATTGACTGATTGAGTATTGAATCCAGTGGGTTAGAATAACAAGCAAGCACCTGGCATTTTCAGAATTAGGTCACCAATGGCTGCTCCTGTATTGCTCTTGTGACCGGTTTACTTTAAAGCCCAACTCCACCTTTTTAAATGGAATCTGTAAAGGTGCCCATACACCTTACGACCATCGCAAGACTTTTGTCTTGCGATGGTCGTATGCTTATTGAAAGCTCGTACGATCTGCCCACCTTGGACGGGCAGATCGTACTTGCGATCATCGAAAGCCCGCCCCGCTGAGGGGCGGGCTTCCGATGACCGCAATGCAGAACGGGCAGTGTGCGCCTGCGCACACCGGCCCGTTCCGCAGCTATCGGACGAGCAGGCTAGAAACCCGCCGACAATCGTACGATTCTCGGCGGGTTTTCGAGCATGTTGGTTCGACAAAAGACGTGCGACTGTACAGTAGAAATGGTCGCACGTCTTCGTTCACACTGCTCGATTCTCGTACGATCGCGGGATTTCGCCCGATTCTCGTACGAGAATCGAGCAGTGTATGGGCACCTTAAGTCACTGTGAAAAGCATTGTGCCATACCAAGTGTTGACAATGCAATGTAAATGGCCCCATTCCCAGAACACTGGATGGAGGATACAAAGCTGTAAACAAATATTTCTCAGTTATGTATCTGGTTGGGCAGACTTCAGCTTTTAAAGGGAAACTAGAATGGAAAATGTAATTTATAATTTTTTTTTTATATATTTATGTATTTACGATATATACAATCTTTGGTTTACAAATAAACAGCACATGACAAAGGATTCCCAGAGGACTGTGGCTTATGGGTTTTAGAGAGCGCTCAGCACTAGCTATCTCCCTTTTTTAATTTTTTTTTACACTTAATGTTATTGCTATCACATAGGGGGCTAACAATCCCCCTATGTGATAGCACAGGCACACTGACAGGTCCTCTTTATGGAGACATTAGGGGTCCTGGGGATCTGCTTCAGCAGCTTCTTCTCTGGCTATAGCAGCCAGAGAAATTACAGCTGAATGCGGAAGTAATCTAATACACATCACTTCTGCATTCAGACATCAGGGGGAGATCAGGAAGGAGGAAGACGCTGAAATCCCTCCCATCTTCCTCCTGACACCCACGCGAGCCGGTTCCGGTCCGCAGAGGGGGGAGCGTAGCCCGGGATTTAGGATGCAGGGGGGGGGGGGGGCGTGCGCAGGGCAGCACGTACAAGCGATCTGATGGCTATAGAGACGCGGATCGCTTGTATGTTTAACAGCCGTTAACGTTAATGGCTGTTTGCATTTGACAGTTTTTTTTTCTGCCCATGCGCATGTGAATAGAAAAAAAAGCTGTTTATTTACGGCGACCCGCCAATGTGAGCTTGCCATCCATCCGTTTTTTTACAATGGGCAGACGGCAAGTAGTTAAGCTCACTTTGATTAAAAACTGGAACAGAGCCACATGAAAAGGGACTTGTCACTGCTCTCACTAATTCCCTTGTGTGTTTAAATGTCAGCTTGAGTTATTGAATTCTGTAAACAACAATATTTATGTGCAATATTTATTATTTACTTGACGTTTCTCCACATCTGTGCAGTAATCCAGCATGAAACATGTGCAGAAACTTCCTGTAATAAAGACCGGTCACTGCTGCTCTCTCTCCTTGTGCAGGGTGACTGGTCTTGTCTCCGCAGGCAACCTGAAGTGGGTTGAGCCTGCTGGGCCCCTCCCACAGCTCTGCACTGAATGTATACATCTTGTGGCTCTTGTGGGACATATTTCATTGAAAATGTTTGTACCTGGAGTTGAGCTTTAAGACTCATGTTGTTTTCTCTCACTGAGAATTTCCTCCACTTCCTGTCCAAAATACAGAGCAGGAAGTAACAGTAGATCTTCCCTCTTAGATAGTTGTCACCAGGACAGGTGTTCTCCTTGGGGAGGATACTCCTCACCTCTTGTCTCTATTACAACTTATAATAAGTTTCCTCCACCCAGTGAACACGTGCCCCCCTGTTCCGCTCAGCGCCTTTGCACACGCATCTGTGGACTTTGCACTGAGGAGGTAAGATTAATTGGCACATCTCAGCATTAACAGTTCTGTTTGTTCAACTAGATTAATTAATGTACTTATATTATGTTCTTGTATGATCTCTAGACCTCTTCCTCCTGATGAAGCGCCCCGCGGCGCGAAACGCGTTGAGTACAGTAATGCGAGTACGGCATTTCTATTGAGTTTTGCAAGTACTGCATCATCACCCACCAAGTGTGGTTCCACTAGACCCAGTCTATGGATGAATTTCCTTATTGATTGTATCTAACTATGAATTTCTAATCATGTTTACAAATATTTTCTGATTATGTATCACCACCTCGTATGCGGAACCTAGCGGGTGAAAGGAGGTTCTCATCAAATCATGTGTTTGTTTGTTTTTTTATATTCATATGCATTTATCGATGCTTTTTATCTTTTAGACCTAATTAAAAATATATGTTTATACTTTATTGTTGTTCGAAGTTTATTGGTACTTGTCAATTGGCGCCAAAAACCCCAACTTTTCTTTCTCCTCTTTATTATGACTTAACCAGGGGTTGGCACCTCATTCAGGACCTGTGCACCACAAACCTTTTACAACTTAGGTTTTGGCTTTATTTGCACGTTACCATTTCTAGATGTCAATCTTCACTATTTGAGTTCAGGTTCGCTTCAATTTGTTATACATTTTGTACACAGTGTTGCAGGACTTTAAAGAACACGGTCAGCTTAATACATAAGCCTCAGAAAGGAGCTCTAATAATTACTTTTCAATATTGAAAACGTAATTTCAAAATAAGCCGCAGGAAAGAAGCTGTTCAAATCTGACAATAATTAGTTTATTTATACACATAGATATCTTAAGTCTTTGTATAAAACATCATTAATTTTGGATGTGTTTACGTTTGATAAACGTGTGCAATAAAGTCATATACAATTTTAATTTAGGTATTTAAGGCACTACTATAGAATGTTATTGTACACAAAAAAAAACCAAGAATAAATACATTTTCTGTATGAACACAAAGTAATGTACAAAGCCCCATAGCACTATGGGAAATAATGATCCTTCTAGAAAAAGAAGATGTTAAAACAATATATATACGAGACTGCATTGTAAAAAAAAGTACCCTTCCGGTACTGATAGAGGCCTGAAAATCATTGTAATTGTAATATAAAACTATACATTGTAACTATACATTTTAATACCTCCTACACTCAGGTAGTTAGACACCTAGAAACATCATTCTGACACTGCACAAGCCACTTAAATGTCCTTTTTTTAACAGAGCTACTGTAGGTATAGTGTCCGGCTATGTTTTTGATGCAGCAATGTGTAAAGTCTGGGGGGGGAAAAAAACTTGTTTTTATTATTTTATTAAAAAAAAAAAAAAAAGGGAAACATTTATTAAAGAAACTGCACAAAATTGTTATTCTCCGCCAGTAGAGGCAGTGTTGTACCCAGGGCTACCACCAGGGGGTGGCCTTAAAACGTATCTCCACTTTCCCAGCCAAACTGAGATAACACCTATTTTATGCTTGTTACACTTTCCCATTCACATGACATAAGCTAACAAAAAAAAAATATTAAAAAAATGCTTCTTGATGTATAAATGTATTTTCCTTGGCTTAGGGTTTCTTGTTTTTTTAGGGTTACACTTTGTACTTGCTTCTCCTTCTTGGTAATGTTAGGAGGGGTCGTGAGGAGTGATTGTTTTGTTTATTACATTTTGTAAACTAGATCTGAACACTGCATGTCCTAACAAAGGGTTAAAGAATTACAACCCTGCCTTGTGCATTATATCTTAATTAAGTTAATGAGAGAAACACAATCCACAAATTTCTGTCCTAAGTCTTTCTATAAGGACAGATGACTGTGAAGTGCTAAACAAACTGGATGCAGCCATTTTGCCTGCTGCAATAAAACAGGCATTTTTCCATAGTTGCAGAGACAAATCATGGGATTTATTTTGCCCAAAAATATGCTTCAAATGGTACGTGAGGCCAAAATGAATCAGTGGCAGCCATCATACTCTGAAAAAGAGCCAATGAGAGCACTGTAGTAACAGGGTTGTCCCAGTCACAATTGTGAGAAGGTCTGAAGGCAAAAAGGTAACAAGAGACCTTTTCTGTGACTTTCTGTATCTAAAAGACACTCTTTCCTCTATGGTGTTTGTAATGCAGGACGCTGGTACTGTTGGGATTGGGAATATGCTGCTCTTGTAACACCCAAGGGACACCGAACACAAATGCTTACTCTTGATTGCCACCTCGGTGCTAATATTTCATTACATACCAAAAGAAAACTTTACAGTAGGCTAATGGAAAAAAAATCAATTATACCCCATTATATTGAACTATTGCATATGAAGGTTGCTGAATGATAATAAGGGACCTCTTTAATATTTGCATCAGGGTTCTCTGCCTTTTTACCTATGTCTTGGTTTGCAACTGATAGTGAAATCTGTGGCAACATAAAAACCTCTTGCAGACTTTCTAATTGCTTTAGATGCCCCAAAACAGTTATACTGTAGATGCATACAATATACAATAAGCAGCCGTTCCACCCTCTTAAACATTTCAATTGACAAGAATGGCAGCCTAAATAAATGTTGGAAAGTGAAAGGGTTATTGGAAATACAAGAGGTGGCTAGGCTTTTGATTTTAGGGCCATGTGGTTTTAACTCCACCCCTGAGCAACCAACTGCTGTAAAAAGGAAACAGACTCTACCCCAGAGCTACAGATTGCTGTAAAAGGGAAACCAACTCTACCCCAGAGCTACAGATTGCTGTAAAAGGGAAACCAACTCTACCCCAGAGCTACAGATTGCTGTAAAAAGGAAACACACTCTACCCCAGAGCTACAGATTGCTGTAAAAAGGAAACACACTCTACCCCAGAGCTACAGACTGCTGTAAAATGAAAGAGAACAATTATTTCCATTTTATCCTTCAGACCTCAGTGATTAGTCTCCATTAAATGGATAAACTGCAGTCTCATGAATACTGCATTGAAATGCATAGTGGCTGTGTTTACGGTGTATTGATGGGTGTATGATGCTAGTAGCAACTGTGTTTCCTCTTCATTCATGCACATTACTGTGGAAGTTTGCAATAATTGAGTTCCATTGTCATCCATTTGCTGAATAATCCAGGCCAAGTCAAAGGCAGCATTATCTAAAGAGGAATGTAGTAGCTGAATCTGGAGCAGGTGGTGTCAGGATATAGTTCTCATAACTGTGATGATACATAGAGTTAATGTGGCGAATAAGGCAGCAGAAAGTGTGGAGACATATTTGGGGGTGGCACTGCTTTGCACACTTGATATCTCCACATACATGTCATCCTGTCCATCCTGAAGCCACAATAAGGAATCTGCTGTGTCTTCTCCGTTGATGTTTCTTGTACTAGATGGCATTGTGGTTGTACTGAAAGAAAGCAAAACGAGATATTTGTCACTATAATAGTCGAAGAACCCACTTAAACCTAACTAAGAGGGTTATTCACAAAAGGGTGAAGGGTTTAGAGAAGGCAGGGGAAGTGAACAATCTAGGACAACATAGCTGAACTGGCATCTGAGCGGAATTGGATAATTTTTCCAGCTCAGCTATGTTGTCCTAGATTGTTCACTTCCGCTGCCTGCTCCAAACGCTTCACCCTTTTGTGAATAACACTGTAAATGCTAATATATACTGTATGATGAATAGTACATATATTATATAAATCTTATAATCTTAATAATCTTATAATATGATATAAATCTGTGCATGACTATGCATGACTAAGCCTTAGATTTTGCCATCCACTCACTCATCGCCCACATGGAGACATTTTAGTTTATTTCAGAAACATGGAGACACAGCAGTTCATTTCAAAAGAAAATGATAAGACAAATAATCACTGGAAACATAAATAACATTTACTAATAACAGCTTTTTCAACAACACGGACATTGATATCCTGTTTGACGAGATTACCAGCTGTTGAATTTTTGGCCGCTCTGTCCTTGCCATCTGGAAATACATGCTCCTGACCTACTTTCCATTAGAGGTCCCTTTTTTTAATCTTATGCAAATGTCTCTATAAAAATGTATTATTTAACTATCAAAACTACACTAAACCATCCATCCAACATTTCATTAGAACTCTAGAATTTTATAAATTTAAGTTAAGTGCTTGATTTAGTCTAGGGGTCAGAATAAGGAAGATATACTCACCTCATTCTTGATCCTGCAGCACCTCTCTCCCCTTTCAGCTGTGGTATGGCCCTTGGCCTCCTCACTTCTAATGCAGGTGAAGGAACCTGCATTATACATGATGACGTCAGCAGGGCTTAGACCGCCAAAGCCCAGGGGAGAAGAGACTGCAGCGATTTGTAGAGCAGCCAGGCGGGATCAAGAATCAGGTGAGTATCCTGGAGTCCCTCTTTAAAAAAGTAGTTTCAAAATGACACTGGTGCCACCATGTCGGTAACAAATCATTTTCTGTGTATTAACTGTTCATAGTTGGCACAACTGCAGACGTGGTAGGGTGTGTCCTTTACCTACATACTTTGTGTTATAAGGTGTCCATCTTTCTCACTTTATAAAGTCAGGCGGTATGCATTGCCTGATGACTTATTACCACTGGGAAAGGAAGCTTCAAAACCCACCACATGAAAACGTTGAGCTTCAAAAGAAACATACCCAAAAACACCATTGGGATGGAATGTTGAATGCATCAGCTACACTGCCTGCCGTGTGGTTAGTACCTCCACTAGATTAATTAAAAGGGCAAACTGCTCTTTAAGCCACTGGACTGACCTCTTTAAAAAATAATCCTGAACACCTTCTTTTACCATTCCAGACCTACTCTTTAACTATTGATTAGAACATATCCCTTTCTAAGCAAGCTTTGACCATGTTCCCCCCATGTTCTGCAGCTCCAGGTGTGATCCTAAAGTGTTAGGTAGATTCCCTCTCTCTGCTCGCTCTGGTGACCATTATTACTAAGACAGAAAGTGTTGGGAAATCTTACATTTTAGAGTTGTCATGAGAACAAGAGATGGGGTAATTCTACCATTGGTGACACCTATTTTTGTAACAACTGTCTGAGAAGGAAATTTCCATCATTTTGCAGACATCTGGTGCTGTGCCTCCAGGAGAGGAAGGGAAATCTCCCCAAAGGCACACATACAGCAAAAACATAAACTAATAGGTGTTTTAACCATTTCTAATACCATTGAGAAGGCAACTTTGCCACTTCAACTGTAGTGAAACCACATCATGCCTCTGCTTCTGTGAATCACGCCTGTGGCTATGTCAAAGTCTTGCAATGCCTCAAGGGATTTGTAATTTCACCACAGCTGGAGTGCCGAGGATACCTACGCCTGTCCCACACTATCCAAAACTAATCAAAAAAGTTTGGGCCATGCACTTAAAGACCCAAAGAGAGAATACTGTAGAGAAAAGGTACAGAGGAAGGAACACCTGGGAGAACTAGGGAACAAATTCATGATTATTTATAGTCTTTAGACAAAATCTCCAATATAACAACACTTAAATCTGAATCTGAGACCTGATCCTGACCCTGACAAACAGCGGTGATGAATAATGTTAGTTGTTAGAAATAAAGAAAGCCATTGGGACAACTCTGTGATCTCTGAGGTACAATATTTATGTAAATAATGTTTTCATTCTTCAGATTTGTATGATTTATGTGACAAAGGCAATCATTCTGTACAAACTGACTAGTTATTATCCTTGAGCTAATAACCTTAATACTGAAGGTAGATTGCAGAGTATGCAGCTACTTAATAAGGAAAAGAGTTTACTAATGCAAATATTATGCTTTGTGTCTGGGCTCCAAGGATAAGCACATACTCCAAGCATGATTACAAAATAATACACAAATGGAATGTTCTGTATATATTATATATACACAATATTTTGTTAAAGTGGCATTGAACGTAAATTACAAATTGGTTTGCAGAAGAATTTTAAAAGTACGGGGGAAATTTTTCATGAAAACTGCAACCGGGTGATTTCCCATCCCCATACAGTACATGCGTTTTTCAGTTTGCGTTACCTAGTGAAGTACATTTCAGTGCAGAATCTTTGCCAATGAGAACAGTGGTGAATTTTACCACATAAACACATGCCCCCAAGTATCATCGATGCCTAAGCAGGTATGACTTACCATAGGCTCTAGTGCAAAATTCATGGGATCTGTTCCTGCTCATTGGACTCCGGCAAAAAGAAACTGCATAACCCCACTCCAGGCTGCAGCAACGATTCTTGCTTATTTATAGAAGAACTCCAGGATTTCTTAAAATTAACCCTTGCCATAGAGCTACCCACGGCAAGGGTTAATTTTAAGACGGAGAGGTAAAATCTCTCCGTCTTTATTTTGCATCACTCCCATCTCAGAGTGACTCTCCCTAGTGGGCACATAGGCAGCAATAAAATTTAGATCCTACCCATTCCATAGTCTTTCCTAAACTAAAAAGGTTTTGACTTTGGATACCCTTTATTCCAGGGGTGACCACAATTTTTGTGTTAAGATCTACTTTTCAAATGACGAGCTACATGAGATCTACCAACGAAAAAAACCCTCCCTCGCTCTCTCTCTCCTGGCTGTCTCTCCTTGCTCTCTCTCCTTGTTCATCCTCCTGGCTGTCTCTCCTGGCTGTCTTTCCTCGCTCTCTCTCCTGGCTTTCATTCTTCGTTTTTTCTCCTGACTGTCTCTCTTTGCTCTCTTGGCTGTCTCTCCTTGCTCTCTCCCCTGGCTGTCTCTCCCCTGGTAAATATACCAAAATGGAAAAGAGGGGCCACCATTCACACCCTTCATGATCTACCAGCATCAGCTTTGAGAGCTACTGGTAGATCACAATCTACCTAATGGGCACCCCTGCTTTATTCTAACAAGCAAAGTGTTTTTTTCTGCCTTCCTTGGTTTACAGGCACAACAACCTCACTAATCATCATGGTACATCTCACAAAGCAGCATATATCATAAATATATACTCTGTGTGTATATATATTGTATATATTGTGGAGAAGTAAAAAAGGGTGGCACAGACAAAAAGCCTGTGTCACCTTTCTAAACTTAGAAAATGGAGCAGATCCCGCTACTAATTAACAAAGGGGGCGCAGGTTACCCGAAGACAGTGCACATCCCGTATGTCTGGTCCAATCTGGTGGGGTTCTGCAGCAGTTTTCTATATTGAAAATGATAGTAATACATTTGGTAATTATGCACAAAATCTACGCTAGTTTCTATTTCACTATGGGTGGTGCAGAAACACCTGCTGGAGAGAAAGCTTTACCTGAGGTCCTGGAGTGTAAGGATTTCCCTGTTTCTGCTTCATTCATTCTGTGGACCTTCCTCCACCTCTTCTGCTGTTTCCTGAATAATTCCCCACCACTCATGCCATCATCAGTCTACGGGGGGCATCTATGACATGAAGAAGCAAAGCTCTGCCTCTGCCAAGATGGTCACCTCCACACAGAAACACGAGGCATGGTAAGTCAGCTAGGGAAAAGCTCGGCTACTGGGTGTCTACAGGGAATACTGGTACTAGACCTTTGTCCTCTGCTTGCCACAGTACAGGTCCTCTTTAAATATTAGTTTCAGTAATTAGTTTCAGACTTTTTTTCCTTCTTAATCATATTTTATACTCTTGTACAGAGACTCTTCTTTCACCCTGATATTTCACATCCTTTTCTGCCTCATTTTCTACACACCTCTATGACAGGCACATTCTGTGGCCCGATACTGTACCATTTCTGGGACAAGTGGTGACAGCCAACAAAGCGCCATGCTCAGAGCTGCAGGCCTAGCTGTCAGAGCTATTTGCTCACAGGCTGATAATGCTGTTATCTGGTGAGGAGTCTGTATTGCATTGTGAACACGGCTTGCGGGTCTATCTTATCCAATTCTTGGCGGCAATGTGTGAGAAAGAATGTTCTTTCTTATAGAATGAAACCACCCTCCCTACGCTGGAAGGCAGGTGCAAGACACACATAACTTAAACAACTTTCTATAATATTGTATTGAAATATTTTTTTCTGTTCAGAATGGTTTTTTTATATTTATATATTCTGTGCTGTTAAATTGTAAATTTGGGTAATAGGATCTGTTCAATCTTGGGCCCAGAATCTAGAGCCCCTTCAACACAGTCTCTTCTTACTTAAATTGGGAACCTTTAAATTGGGAACCTGCTACATCCAGTCATACGGGCCCAGGAGCAGCTTCACTGTATGTTGGATCTTCTGATACTAGGATCTCGGTAATGCACGATTTTAGCACAGGGCTGCTTGCTAATGGTACTCAGGATTCCAGCATAGGACATGGTGATAATGAGGAAGAATAGGGATTAGTTCTAGGCATTAGTTTACAGGCTAGGTTAGTGTTAGGCTTTCTAAAGGGGTTAGGTCAAGTTTTAGGGTTGGAGGGGGTGTGTTGTGTTGGCGGAAAGTTAAATGTTAAGGGGTAATTTTAGGGGTTTTAATTTAAGTGTTAGGGTTGGTTAAATGTTCAGGGCTTGAAGTTAAGTATTGGAGGGGGACAAGTTTTAACCCTTTCACTGCCAAGGCCTTTATTGCTTTTGTTTTGCACACATGTTATAATCCATATTTTAGGCCTGAAAATTACTTAAAACCCCCACACATTATATATTTTCTGAAAGCAAAGACCCTGTAGAATAAAATGGTGGCAGTTGCCAATTTTTATGTTGTACGATATTAGTGCAACTCAAACCCACAAATTTAGTAAAAAATGCACTTAAGTTAATTTTAGTGCCCACAAACACAATATAATACTCATTTTTTTTCCATAAAATATAAAAGATGAGGTCACGACGAATGAATAGATAGCCAATATGCCGAGGTTAAAAATTGTGTGCGTCCATGTAGTCTTTGTACGTAGGCGCACCTGACGTATGTATGTCAGTATGCACGTGCTGGTGGGGGCGGGGGACTTACATTTTTATTTTACATTTTTTTTAATTTCATTTTCTTTTTAAAAAAAACTTTATTTTTTTTACTTAATTGCTATCAAATAAGGGGGATTACAGGTCCCCTATGTGATAGCATACTAATGGCAACAGGTTCTCTTTAAGTTGATATTAGGGGTCAGTGAGACCTCTAATGTCACCTCTGCACTCTAAATAATCTATTGGAGCACAGCTTACGCTCCAATAGCTTATTGCCTGGCTTCTGTAGCCAAGCAATGACAATTAAGGGACCGCAAGTGATGCAATCCGCGTCACTTCCGGTTCCTTAGAGCAGGGAGGAGATCGGTCCTCTTGTGCCGAAAACTATCAGAGCATATATCCTGGCACTCAAAACAAATGTATTGATTTCATAGCATACTTCTCTAAGAGATTCACTTTGGACTTGAGACTCTTGCAGAGCATTTAAAGTGCACCTGTGCCACACTGTGGACATTAATTTATTTACATATTTAAAAATGTATTTCTGAACAATACATTCAGATAGAGAGGTGAATGATGGGCTGTTTTGAAGTGCTTTTACATCTTGTTCAGAAGCATGATCTGCGCACAGGTACACTTTAATATAGATATGCTGCTATTCCTGCCAACTCTTGCATATTTTCATTACATTGTTATCTGGACAAAGCTCAGGTCTAATCTCATTTTTATTCTCCAGCCCTGTGCCAAAAAAAGTTGTTTCAATGTCTTGTCTAAGTGCTCTAAATGTTACCAATGCTTATTTCAGATCGAATCTGCAGATAATTATGAGATA
>NW_017306374.1:989280-997723 GCF_000935625.1 Nanorana parkeri
CTGCCCTCATTCCACTGTTGGAACATGGGTTTCAACATCTGGTTCCTAAGGGGCCCATGGATTAAGAATTTTAATCCTTCCAATACAGCACTGCATTTCAATCAATCTCCTCACCACCCCCAGGCACAAATTTTGCAACTGACGTAAACGTGGCGGACACCGTAATATTTTCTTTCTTCAACCTAGGGGCTGAACAAAGAACATATAACAGATTCCTCCATCAACGCTTAGAAGCGTGAACCAAGGAATTTCCCGCCATCTTCACTGTATCTTTACTATCTCTATCTTCACTATCTTTGGACAGTGGCCGCTGGCTGTCAGAATACCGAACACAGCCAGCAGCTCATTGGCTGCCCACTCTGTTTGTTTGAAGATTTTACGACGGGCTCCTTCAATCAGCAGATTGAGGGATGCCAGTCAAAAGGGTGCCAACAGTGGCACCCACTGTGAAAATTTCACCAAGAACCGGACGAAATTTACACAGTGTATGGCCAATTTTAGTTGTAACATTTTATAGAAATCTATTATGTAGCAAAACAGGTCCAAAGTAGCAAAAGATATACAACTCCATACACTCGGGTACAAAGCTAATTGTTTAACAGCACGACAAGTAGCAGATGTGCACCCATCAAAGAACTTACACAAAGTACACAACTGTCAGAGGATATATATTACTCGTACAGTCAAATAAAAAGAGAAACACAGCAACAAAGACATACCAGTGGTAATAAGAAACATCCTTTGTCTGATTTAATTGAAACATGTGGAAATCGCAAAAAAACATTCTAAAAATTTTCTTTTTTTTGGATCTGACACAAATGGTGCTTTTCCTATTAGGCGAGGTTGTTAGGGGCCTGATGTATGAAAGCGTCATTGCTAAGAAGAGTCGTTTCTGCCCCACATTCACCAATTACATTCAAATATTTAAACCTGTCCTAAAGGTTACATCTGATTTATTCCTGCAGGGAGAAAACATTCTAGTTCCCTCTTCTAATTTTGTTTGCATTGTTCAATACAACACTGTTCATTCTGCAGTGACATCACACAGCAGCGTTGCCACCCTGTGATCAACAGGTAATAAAACTATCATACAGGGGAAACTAATAAATAAAAAATTATTGTGGTAATGATGTTGACAGACTGCAGCATATATGTGGTTTTTTTTGCACACAAGAGGGGAGTGTGAAGAGTGGAAAGACTTAGAGAGAAGGCAGAAGAGTCAGTAAAAGCAGGTAATGCACAACCAACCACAACAGGTGGACAGGAACCCGCCATGGAATTTAGAGAGCGATTTTCAGCAGAGGAACTAAATGGAGGATGCAACCATGAGGATCAACCCTTACCTGACTAAGTGATTGTGTCTCAGACAGATGGCCATAGATCCAAAGAATCCAGTGCACTTCATAGAGCATTCAGACCCAATCATCAAAGGATGCAATGGTAAAGTGGCAAATGGCACCACCACAACATAAGTCCCAACCCAAGAGATCACCAGCACAACATGTTCAAATGAAAAGACAGGATATTTTATTGTCAACAATAGGAAGCAATGTTTCAAGGCCATTAAGGACCTCTTCTTCAGTGCCAATGTTGCTTGAGGCAGAGGTACCCAGTGGCCTTCTTGTTGGTGACAATAAAGTGTGCTGTATTTTCATTTGAACATGGTGTGCTGGTTATATCTTGTATTGAGGCAGTTGATCATGTCACAGATGACAGCTGACCAACTTTTAGCACTCCAGATGGCTGACCACATCTTAGATGACTTCCAACTACCCACCTGGGCAAACTTGCTGCAGGTAAGTCCCTTACTTTTTACATGGGGTTGCTCTTAGCCTTAATAAAATCATAGCCAAATAGAACAGTTCAAAATGACTAAGACCTATATGTTTTACTGAACAGGAATATAAAAATAGAGTGGAAGCATGGCATTATTGTGAATGTAACAATCTCCCTTTAAGACATTATAATTTTGAATCTACTATTTACAAGTTCAAAGTGAAAAGAATAGTTCATTTGTGCTGAATATTGTTCTAGGCAATACATTTATTAGGAACCATTTAAACATTATTAGTGGAGAAATGTATATAAAACTTAACAGGGCACGTCTCGCTCATTACTGGAAATTCTATCAAGAGTCAGATTTAAAGTATATTGGGGTTTGGGCCAGGTATCAGTTACCTTTCATTTCTCCTTCTGCCGCCAAACGCCCTTTGTATAAATTTTCTCGCCAAACCTTCAATTTACTCACGTTCGCTGGAAAAAAACTTTTTAGAGACAGGGTGGTCCATCATTGTGATGTGCCTAAGTATACTACTGAAGAAGTTATGTTCCCCTATAATATGTAATAAATATCGTGGCATAGGTAACACAGCATGAAATATAAACTGGACACCTGTGCCCTTCATGCTTGCTCCTAATAACAGTGATCGCAACACTCAATTAAAAAGGTCACTGGTAGATTTCATTTAAAAAATCAGTCTAATAATAAAATTAGGGCATTGTTTTTAAATGAAACATTTTTAAAATCACTTAAGACCCCATAATTGAAATCTCTTAAAAACTTTAACTGGTTATTGTAATTTCAAAAGTTGTTTTCAATCATTTTAAAGCTGAACTCCGGCCTTCCCTTCAGTCTTGCACAGTTGTACCGGCTCCTCTCCTGGACTAAAATTGCTTACACTAATTTCACTTCACACTGTGAGTTTCTCACAATGCGCATTAGAAGCTGCAGCAAGTCAGAGTCCACCTCATTTCCTGGCTGGGGGATGTCCAGTATCGTCTATCGCTCTCCTCCCCAGCCTGCCTGCCCCTAGGTCACCCCATTCATTCACTGGATTTTGCCTCTTTCAATTATAGAGGCTCAGCATTACATGTGGGTGATACCTAGTGTGATCTTCATGCAAATACAGTCTAACTAGGTGCGAGCACTCCTCCAGACTAACACCCACTCATTCTAATATCTATATAAGTGCTTGCTTTGGGGTTGAGGGCTCTTGGGAGGTGTACTGAGTGCTGTGATGTTTTCAGGAAACTTTGTACAGCACCCTGCCAGCTCCTCCCACCAGCCATGATCTGCCTGCACTATTTATTCAAATAAAACCTGCTAAACCTGCCTTGAAAGTCCTTATTAATGCACTTCCTGTTAATGGGTGACAGCTGTCTCCCAGTTTTTGCTCCTGCATTGACACCCTGTCACATGTGCCCCTCTTGCAGACAACAAGCACCTATGGCAACACAAATTGCACAGGTATGGTCCACTGTTGTCACTATTAGAAAGCCAGACCAAAGCAATGATGGGCAGCCATGAATGGATCAAATACATGTAGGCAGCAAGTGGGGTTAGGAGATTAACAGTACTGAGTTCATAAGGAACAAAACTCACTTGGTTATGATACAGTGTATTAAAGGGACACTAGATTCAGGAGTTAAATCTTCAAAATACATTCAAGTATCTTAACTATTAACAAAAATGTATCTTATTTGTGTATCACTCGGCTGTAGATCCTCAAATAATCTCTAAATTGGTGCCGACACTGTCCTTCCTTCTGGAGGGTGGCTACTTTTGTTCCCCATGGACCCTGTGTGTGTTGTAAAGTAGCCGCCACTCCAAGCTGACTCCTGTGATGCATTACAATCTCACGTTTAGTTTACTAATTTGTATTGAGATTGTAGTCCATCACAGGAGGGAGCTTGGAGCGGTCACTACTTTACAACACACAGGGACCATGGGGAACAAAAGTAGCCACCCTCCAGAAGGAAGGACAGTGTCGGCACCAATTCAGAGATGATTTGAGGATCTACAGCCGAGTGATACACAAAGAAGATAAATTTTTGTTAATAGCTGGAGTATTTGAATGTATTAAGGTTTAACTCCTGAGTTTAGTGTAATTTTAAGTTTCTCCTTCCCTGGAAATGCCTTTTAAATCAGTTGACTGAAGTCCACTGGAAGTTCTACAAGAATTTGAAGATGAGATAAGTCAAGGTTTCTTAGGCTTCAAAAGTGTCCCAACGCCATTCCTCAGCTGGCCATTTCAGTATTCCTAAATTTAGACTTCTCTTTTGTTGAGATATTCTAGTAACCTATAAAAAACAATCGGAATTCCACTGCAAACCACAAGTTAGGTACTAATTGGAGAGCAGAGTGTTCTGTAAGTGTGAAAAGACCGGAATCTTCATATCTAGGGCCAGGGGCCCTCACATATCGTCTAGCACACTCTGATTTAAAGAACTTTTCTGCTGCACGTTACTGTTAAAAAAGTGAAGCTTGTGACTGCTAAGAGGCATTTTCCTGTGTTCTGCGGTAACATCACACATCTGCTTTTCCAGCCAATTAAACATTTACATGCAAAGAAAAAAAAAAACTATAAGTCTTGTCACCATATTGTTTGCCAGGCTGTTGCCAGATTTCTATTTTACTGGCACCTATCATGGGAGGAATACGTGCGTAGCTTTCGCTGAACACCTTTTAAAATATGTCAACTGGTTTACCTGCCAAATTGCTTGCAAATCTGCTGAGCCAGTGTTATGATCCAGGCACACCAGCAAGACAGCACTACAGAGAGGTCCAGAACCTCCTTTCAGACCACACAAATATTGAGCAATACAGTCTGGTCTGAAACTGTCAGGCTGGACAATGAAGCACACTTATGAGATCATCACTCTACCAGACATCCCAACCTGCAAAACCTTATTTCAGGGAGGTTCCCGTCTCATTTCAGGGAGGTGCCCTTTCTGTTTTTTTTTTACTCTATTCTTCTATCAGGAAACTTCCATTGTTGGATGGACAGCACTGTACAATGCCTCATAGCCTTCCTGACTCATTATGCCACCCAAGGATGTCCCTAGCCTATTTGCCACCTGAGCCTGGGGGGGTGAAGTTGGGGGGTGCTAGTGATGCATGTTTGGGAAGGGGGGGAGTTAGGGGGCTGCTAGTGCACATCCTTGGAGGGGGGGGGAGAGGGGTGACAATGGAGCTGGTGGTGCATACTAAGCTCTAGCTGGTGTCCCGCCACGCTCTCTGTTGTCACAGGTTGCCAGTAGCAACCAGTGACATCAGTGAACTGGGCGAGATGCTGGCCAGAGTGTCCTAGCGTGCTAAGAGACGGGCGGTGAGATGTGTATGGCCTTACACATCTCCTTGCCTGGTTCTTAGCAACCTTGGACGCTCTGGCTGGGAAGGGGGCAGCAGGCACACTGCAAACATTGTGCAGCAGAGAAGCCATGCCGCTCTGCCTGCCATTCCCCATGTAAACAAAGAGATGCTGTCTGAGGCAAAAGCCTCAGGCCGCCTTATTATAGGGATGGCCCTGGTGCCACTCATTCCATTTTTTTTATATCTTGAGTGCTGCAGTGCAGGGGAATATAGAAAGCTAATATCAAGAAAGACTTAGATTATGGTATTGTGGATTTATAGGCTGAGGGTTATCATTTACTTTAAGGTGAGTTGATATGGCTGGGAAGGATCCAGCTATCAAGGAGGCCAGCTGTACAAAATACATTGTAGGGTGAAAAAAGGGAACACCCAGAGGGCAAGTTGTGTCCTTTCATGAGCGTAAATGTAAAATATTCATGTCTCATCAGAGCGTACATTTTATTTAGGTTTTAGGCCTCTTGAAAACATTCTGATGAGCACTTAACGTTAAAACTTAGTGACAGCTTATTTCCTGTGAGGAGTAGCAATAGCAGGCTTGTTTATAGAACTGGCCTGAGCAATGGATAGTCAATCTTCTAAGGTGGCCTAAGCCTGGAATAGCTCAGGAGCCAGGGGAGCAATAACCTCACCACTAAATCAGGCCTAGCCGAGCCTGCCTGGTAGTATTTGCATTTCTGATCAGACACAACAGGCTGCAGTAGCACAGAATAGCAGTCAAGTGGTATGTCAGGAGCCAGGCCCAGGAATGAAGGAATTTACCAAGGAAAAAAAAAAGAAAATGGGCCGCGTTACAGGGCTGTGCGCTTTATGTCTTGTGCATTCACATCCATATACTCGTTTTACCCTCTGTTTATTTTGTACGGCTGCCTGTTTTAGGTCAAATTTACTGCATCGGGCTTAGCGTTCTATTCCTGGCAGATGGCTTCAACTCCGATTTTCCGTAGTAAAGATTTAGAGTTGCGTTGCTTCTAATAAAGACGTAGTAAAAATTGCTCCTGGCACCTTAAAATAAGTAAATCATCTTAATGTATGTGCTTAAACCTTTTGTGCTAGGAGACACTCACTTCACTAGCTGGTAGCCAGTTAACCCTCATTATGGTGTGAGAACCACTGTGAGGTGCGGGCATATTTGAAAAAGTAAAGGTGTGCTCATGGTTTCCCATAGTAATCAGCTTCTCATTTCCTTCTTCCAATGCAACACAGAAAATGAAAAGGACAAATTTACTGGTTGCTATGGGTAACATCATTAAAATATTTCTATAAGACACTTTCAAACTCAAGGCCTAGTAGCACTGTCATATGCTATAGGGCAGGGCTGGGCACATTGCCAGGTAGCCATCGCTGCTTAGAATAATCAGCAAAGGGTTAATGGGGATAAGGCACTGGATAACAAACGTTCTCTAGTCCAACAGGAACATTATTTGGACCTCATGGCTCGGCAGCTCTTCACAAACGGGGGACCCTCCAAAGTGAAGGAAGGCTCAGAATGAGAAATCTACATGAATGAATACTAAAAGAGAGCTCCAGATAATCATCCATTTTTTTGGAGAGTCCAAAAAATATATTTATTGGCTTCACAACAAGATTTGCACAGCCAATGCAATTTAGGGTGTAAAGAATCCGCCACTGTTTGTCCAGGTGACTCTTAACACCAGAAGGGTCAATGTGAAATGTTTTAATTGCCACCAGGATGACCAGTAGAGTGGAAATCTTGCAGTAGGGACACCTGTTATAATGACAGCTGAGCAAATAGGATTTTGTACTCACCATAAAATCCTTTGCTCTGTATTCATTGAAGGGCACAGTGGAGATCCTTAGACCTTGACCAATTGGGTTATAGTGCCACCTTCAGGAGTAGGATACTAGTTACAAAACGAAAGGGCAGCCTAGGGGCCAAACCCCCTAACAGCTAGAGTCAGCTCAGTTAGTCACAAAGCAGTACAAGGCAGTACATAGAATAATTGGTCACAGAACAACAGAACAACCAGAGGGGTACTGTGTCCTTCAAATAACGCAGAGAAAGTACAAAAATCAGTCCAAAAGTGAATACAAAAATCCTATCCCAAAGCTATAACAACTAAAGGGAGTGAACAAACCACACAACTCCACTCCATGCAGTGACAAACACACTGACACCCGCAGAGCTCCCAGACTATGAAACATGCAAGGGCCTTTAAAACCAAGAAACAAAATGAGCTGCCTCTAGCAGTTAGGGGATTTGGCCACTGTTAGGGGCCACCCCTAGGCTGTGCTTTTGTTTCATGCCTGGTGTCCCACTCCTGAAGGTGGTGCTATAACCCAATTGGTAAAGATCTCCACTGTGTCCTTAAATTGGATTTCCTCTCACTGTAGGGAGACTATTTTACGCTTCCTTTTGCACATCCAGGACAGGAAGTGGGGGGAAATGTTCCCTTTGCTTTCCAAACCTAGCAAAAAATGTCTGACATTGCATTTTAAGGAACGTTTCCTGCATATAAGTTTCCGGTTAGTATGAGTTCAGTTTTCTAGGCTTGCCACCATGTGTTTGTTTTATGTGACTTCCACCAGCATCTGATGGTTTGCATAAGTAAATTTTTTTTTTGCAAACAATCACATGCTGCTATGAGCTTCTACACACTCCTCATCCTGAGTGACAGAACTTGAAGTTACCGTATACTTTCTACAAACCGACATGAACCGAGAACACGGATTACTATCCCTGCACTACAAAAATAATAATTCACATGCTCTGTCCGGACAGGAGCAGACAATATTTATGGCATTATAAAAAATGATTTTATATTGGTCTTGAGTGTTGGAGCGCTGCTCCATCTATAATTACAATATTTATAAATAATCAAAACTGCCAAAAATAAATCTCTTTTGTAGCATTTATGTCTCTTACTTTTTTTTTCCAGCTGTTTGTTTTTACTGCTTCTTATAGAAACTGGGAGCTTGATTGCTCTTGGCGGCTTCCTCTGTATAAAGAGAATTTATATACACACACTACCTTGGCCGTACTTTTTCTGGCTCTTCTCGGGTTTTTGGATGTTTCTGGTTTGGCATGTGATCACAAGTTAATTAACCTTTTTGCTACCCAGATGGTCTACTATACAACTGGGTTAATGTGCTAAACGATATTAGAGAAAGGTCAGCTTACAGTCGCTCTCCATATCCAAAAATATTTATGTGATTGAAAATGCTCTCCTAAATTAGAATTATGGCTCGTGTTTATTGCTATGGCTTATTTTGCACTGTATTGTACCTTGCTAAGTTTGGCTGATCTGTTTAAATTTTTGCCTGATCCCCCCC
>NW_017306374.1:997935-1004170 GCF_000935625.1 Nanorana parkeri
GCTCTCTGCAGGGACATGAGCGAGAAGTGAGTGAGTGACGGTATGCGTTCGCTCACTTCCCGATCTATTGAGCCGACAGTTTCATTGTCACACGTTGGCTCGAACTATGAGGTTGAGTGAAAATCACTGACCTCATAGTTCTCCTTTAAAGAAAGTAAAATACAAATACAAAGATATGCAACATCTGTAAATATACCCAGGCCAGATCTATTACCTATTCTTCAGCACTCCCTAATTACATGTTATTGCTTAAAGATGTGTTATGGTGCTGGAGATAGATGGAAAGTTGGGGCAATACTTCCAGGATAAGAACTTCCATTCTAAGCAGAGGCTTGCACATTATTACACGTCAAACAAGTGGAATTCATCCAACGTCCCTAAAAACAACCCTGGTTTGCAAACACAAATTGTTTGGGTGGTCTTGGGTGAGGCTCAAAATAAAATTACAGGCAACGGACACTGTCTATAACAAACAGTCAACGTTCCTCAAACATCCTGAGTGAAGAGGAGGTTTACAAGGGATTTTGCAGCTAAACTATTGCATGTTTTATTGTTGACATCATGTCGGTTGAAAGTGGAAAATATCAATTACAGGAATTTAGAAGACCTCAGTGCTCCCCTGCTTTTTATTTAGTCGGTGCCTGCCCTTTCTCTCTATAGTCCACAAGATACACATTTACAATCTAATATTAACCATTAAAGCCCTCAACAATTTGCCACCTCCTTCTATCTTTGGTCTCCATGGTTAACACCTTTCTCAAACATCTACTCGTTGACAGGGCTGGATAACTAGTGGCCCTCATCTCATGCGGACTCTGGGCACCACTTCTTGAAGGGAAACTTCTTATTTTACTGCTATGCAATATATGTACAGTAATGTAGGGTGCACATGTAATGTAGGATCTTCCATTGAAGAGCTGAGCTTTGCAAGTAAACTCCAGCATTGATGCTTCCTCTATCGTCCCCTGTACTTGGCAATATACAAATATTCCAGTTAAAGGAAGGACCCTCAAAAGTGCTGTGTGCTTAAGAACCTTGTGCAAACAAACAAATGTATGTACCTATACATTTAAAGTAGGGATGCACAGATACCATGTACCGAGCCTGGTACAAGTACAGATACTTTTCCAGCTACTATACTAGGGAAAAACTCAAAAGTTAGGAGGCAGCTGTCATTTTTAAGGAGCGTTGGCTACGGGGCTCCTGGGATTTGTGCATCCCTGCTTTAATGTATGATTTGTTATATATATATAACATATTGAAATGAACACCCATAAAAACACTTCTCCAAAAATTTCCTTTGAACTGCGGCACTTTGGGGCATACTTATAAAGAAGCAAATGCAACATTCACTAATAATATATTTTGTTTCTGTGCACTAAAAATCATTTTAACATATTTTATCCGAAAAATACTGGTTTGATGAACATTTGCACTAAAATCGTGTGACATAAAAAATTGTGACTCGCATGTTTGACTCCACAGGGCCTGTGCTTTCAGAAAATATATAATTATTGGCGGTTATAAGCTGTTTTCTAACCAAAAAAATCTATTTTTTTTTCTATGCGTCTGCACACATTTAATGCTCCAGACAAGTGGTTAAAACACATGCATCAAGATTTACCTGCAGTCATGTCATGCTGAATGTCAGATTCAATGCTTCATAATAATGCCCCATTTAATGTTGTATTTGGTGGAGATATATGCATGAAATATATGGCAAAATTTTTTTTTACAAAAACAAACCAAAAATATAAATATCATTTTTTATATATAATGTATTGGAAAAAATTAAATAAAAAAAATAAAAAAATAACAAATGTTTTGGACTTGGGTTTTAAGCTGTCAGCATAAGCACTACCTGATGTAAAATGTCAACTAGTGTGCAGTGGGTGGTCAGGCTGAACCTAAATACCATTTCTTTCCATTTCTCCAAAGAAAACACTGGAACATGTTTGGTAAACTTTGTATCACCCATGGCGATAGCAGAGTATGTTTGTGTGACGCTATGTGTGACTATTTTTCCAGCACAAACAATTACGACAACAAAACACAATCTCGCAGTGTGCACAGCCCGCATTTTAAATAAACTCGGTGTTCTGTCACCCTGTGAAATGGGTTAATTGAGTACAGTTGCAGGCACGGTGCTGGCCGGGCTGCACTGAGCCCAGGGGAGGAAGAGCGGTCTGCAGCCACGCAGCAGACAGACTTTCTAGAGCTCGTACTTGTCAACGCGGCAGCCACAGCACAACGTGAGAAAACAAATTGCACATGTAATTGCTGTGTGTCTTCCACTCCAGCGCTTCAAGGGCACAAGGTTTCTGCATGTGATTACAGCCTGAGACTCTATGCCTTCAAAGTATGCATCTCATCAAGATGTGTGTGTGTATATATATATATATAAATATACGCATACAGTATATAGAGAGAGAGGAGAGAGAGATAGATATAGAGAGCACATCTATACTTATTATGTATTCTTATCTCAGCAAAAGAGCTAAACACGCACTTGAAATATATATTTAGCAACTGTTTTGCTTGCCAATGGATTTGCAATTCTGTTCAAACAGTTTGGCGATCTAGGCCTCCCTGCCAGACAGTACTGCATCTCTACTGCAGTTTGATCAAGTTCACACCCAAGCTTGCAAACTGGACAATGCGTCCTGAATCGTTCTGCTTTTTTCTCCTATGAGTATGTTCCCTGTAAGCACATGTGCAGTGCAGAAAAACCTGATTGGCCAATACTGCTGGCTCTTCTTTTTTAAGTCTGAGTCCTTAAGACAGCAGCTGGAATGTGCCTGCTGAATTCAGGAGTGAGTCAGGTTGAAAGTTGAAATTGTTGAAAGTTCTAATTGCACACCATACAGCATTGTGACCAGTGTAGATAAGATAGATGCTCGTAGTGACCGCCACAGATGGCGCCGTGCAGAACCTCAGGTGTGAAGATTGGTCACCAGCACTCCAAAATGCACGGAAAATATTGTTTATTGCAAATAATGTCACATAGGTCAAAATAGGTAACGTTTCGGGGCCGCCCAGGGTCCCTTCCTCAAGGTGAAACTGCAACCTACTGACATCAGTGATACCCCTGTGTCACTCTGAGGAAGGGCACCTGCGTAGCCCAAAACATCAGCTATTTTGACCTATGTGACTATATTTGCAATAGAGTGCATTTTAGAGTGCTGGTGACCGATCTTCACATCTCTGAGGGTGAACTGACTCACTCCTAAAATCTGCATTCATTTGTCCACCTCTGATGCAAACGAGTTGATTTACTAAAGGCAAAAAGATTGTTCACCTTACAAGGGAATTTGCACTTTGCATTAGTTTACTGAGTGAGGCAAAGCTCTGATTACTGCCATCACCCAATCATGTGCAAGTAAAAATACTTTTTTTTTAATTGATTGATTTAATAAAGACAAATAGGCTGTTTACTTTGTAAGGGAATTTGCACTTTGCAGGGGATGTTTCCTCTTTTAGTGAATGAGGTGAAGCTGCCAAAAGAAGCCAAAATACTGTTTTCTTATTTTCCTTGTACATGATTGGGTGTTTCTTGCAAAGTGAATTTTCACCAAATTCACTGAGCTAAGGGAAAATTCCCCTTAAAAGTAAAAATTCCCCTGCAAAGTGAACAGCCTATTTGACTTTGCTAAATCAGTTCCAAATTATGAGACAGTTCTGCACCAAGACTCTTCATAAATAAATTTAATCACGCTTGAATGATGGCTTTATTAACGTGTATCTCCATCTAAAAGTGTTCTTTTTAGGTAAGAGTGCGGAAGAGTTAAAACCTCTTTCAGAGTTATATTATTACCTGTGTGCCTGTTAGAGATTTCCTCTCACTTCCTGTCCAGCTGATAACATTGTGGGGGGACATTTTCTCAATGGAGACCCGGATAGATGTGAAGACCTGACCTCATCAAGAGGTTCAGGACACACCTTTAGACTACAATCTCACCTAAGCATGAGCGCTTACAGGTGATTTTAGAGCATTTTTATTTGTGTGTTTTTTCAGACATATTCAGGCTTGTTTGTTTTTATTTTAGCCAATAGAAAGCTAATCACTAGGAGGAGGAGATGGTTGTTTAGGCTTCATAAACTCTCATTTTGAGGAGCTTTTAGGGGTTATTAAGGTGCTTCCATCGAAATCAATGGAGCCAATGAGCCCCACTCTGCTTCAAGAGTAGCTCATCGGGCAGCACAGCTAGATGTGTATCTACAGCAAGGCAAACTAGGCATTTGCCTAGGGCAGCACTTTCCAGGGGGGAGCAGAAAACGCCGCCCCAAAACAATGAGGCAGAGAGGGATGAACTTGCCTTTGGGCATACTGGGCACTTGCCCAGTGGGCCGAGGCTGGGCGGCACAGAATTCCGCAATAGGCGGCGGTGGCCTAATGTGACAAACTAGGTGGCTGCAAGTTCCTAAGAGCGGCTGCCTAATTAGAGAGCTGCCCGGTGGAGGAGAGGGTCCAGTGAGTTATGGTACAGCTGGCTTTGTGCAGGAGGTGGAGGAGAAGCAGCAGGTGGCTCGGGGCTGGCCATAGCATGTGATCTGATGACGGGATGTCCCAGAAGCAGGCTTGGGACTGCAATGTATTCTGCTGGTACTGATGGCACTTCGAGCTGCAGGTAAGAGGAGAAGCACATGTATGCAGGGAAAGGGACTCTGCACAGTCCTCCTGAGACCCTGCACAGGCCACCATAGACCCCACACAGCCCACCATAAACTCTGCACAGCTCTCCCGAGACCCCATACAGCCCACCTGAGACCCCATGTGTGCTGTATCCAGTGACGGACAGGTTGCGCAATTTATCCTAAACAGGATGGGGTGGCGCAAAATTAGATTGAGGGGGTGCACGAGTTTAGTCTTGCCTAGGGCAGCACAAAACCAAAATACACCACTGAGCACATCGGCTTAGTGGTTAGCACTTCTGCCTTGCAGCACTGGGGTCACCCAGTATGAATCCCGGTAAGGACATTGTCTGTAATATTTTTCTCCCTGTGCTTGTGTGGGTTTCCTACAGGTACTCCAGTTGCCACCAATACTCCAACGACATGTTGGTATGTTCATTGGCCCTAGTGTGTACAATTGGGCCCTTAGATTGTAAGCTACTTGAGGGCAGGGAATAAAATGAATGTGAAGTATGTAAAGCACTGTAATTAATAAATTATAAATGTACCTTTTTGAGCATCAGGTGTCATACTACATACATCTGAGTGCTCATAGGTGAACAAGCACAAATTAAAAGCATGACATTTTGATTGTTGGGATTATTAGAACAGCGAGCATATAAAATGTGAAATTCGCATGTGACCGTTTCAGATACGAGTGCTTAGTAGGGTTCCGTCATTATTAGGTGCAGTTTATTTGTACAACCTTTACAATTACCATCATGAGTTGATACCAACGGAGAGCACCCTGCTTTGCTCAGCCCACAGATGTTCATAGTTTTCCATTAGATATTTCCCCACCAACATGTGGACAAGTAAGAATGGATGTTGCCATTTAGCATTGGGGGCCCGAGCAGAAAATTTGCTGAATTTGAAGACAATGAAAGCTATTTCTAGAATATTTTCCGTAGCTAAAACAAAAACATGGAACTTCAAACAACATTGAAAGCAGCTCCACCAAATGGAAACCATTACACTCAGAACTGTCTCATCTGATAAACAGTCAGTACGACGTGGGGTGGATGTAAAAGTAAAGTCAAATGGTCTGAAACCATAATTCAGAAAAGTAAAAGACTGTTGGCATTTCTCCTGGGGTTGACAGGCCCTTCACATTTAAGACACAGAATTCCTTAATGGAGGCATTTACCTATATAAACGTCTACCCAAGCCCAAACTGATATTTCACTTCTGATGGGGGTTAAAGGCATAGTCCAACTTAGGACCACGTTTCATGATAGACACATATTTAAAGTATTTATTACCTGAATTGTGGTGTTCTTTTCCCTGCAGACATCTGTTGATATTGAATTTAGTGTGGCAACAGCATAAACTAGTGATGTACATGCTGTTGTGTTGGTGGCATTAAGTCATGGAATCAGAGAAAAGTCACTGACATTGTTATTGGAGACACAACAAGCCAATTTCTCTTCTGTGATATCACTTTCAGTAATGCAGATAATATATATAGATATAGATATATCTATCTATATAGATATATCTATATCTATATAGATAGATATATCTATATCTATATATATTATTTGCATTTCTGAAAGTGATATCA
>NW_017306374.1:1004313-1015326 GCF_000935625.1 Nanorana parkeri
CCCCCTCCTGGCCCAATCACTGGTGGCAGTTGTTGCAGGGGCATTGTCTGCCTCTTTGTGATGTATAGCTGTGGGACGGGAGGGAGTCGGTCTCAGTTTGGAGTGAGATTGGGCAAACTTAGGAGACTTATGTTTATCTTGATGACCATTGTCACTGGGACAAAAAGTGATGGAAAATCCAAAATGTTACAGCTGCAATGGGGTTTGGGGAGAATCTTCCAACGTGGACACCTGTTGTTGTGACAAATGTCTAAAAGGGGGTTTCCCATTGATTTATAGAGATTTCATCTCACTGCATGTTGAATCTCTGGGTCAGAAAGTGAAGTGTAATCTCCCCGATGGAACACAAAAAGCCTGGCAGGGGTTTTATCTATTTCCCATTGTAATTAAAACTTGAAAAAAGTAATCTCCTGGATTTTGGGTAGTGTTATGATCTGGGGTTGCTTCAGTTGGTCAGGTGTAGGTTCAACAAGGTAATGTCCCCCAAAAATGAGGTCTGCTGCCTACCTGAATATACTGAATGACGAGGTTTTTCCATCAATGGATTTTTCCCTGATGGCACGGGCATATTCTAAGATGTCAGGATTCATCTGGCTCAAATTGTGAAAGAGTGGTTCAGGGAGCATGAGACATTATTTCCACACATGGATTGGCCACCACAGAGGCCAGACCTTAACCCCATTGAGAATGTTTGGGATGTGCTGGAGAAGACATTACGTAGTGGTCCGACTCTCCCATCATCACTACAAGATCTTGGTGAAAAATTAATGGAACTCTGGAAGCAAATTAATGTTGTGACATTGAATAAGCTTATCAAAACAACGCCACAGCGAATACTTATCCTCCAAAAGTAGAAACAGCTCACTGTCCCCATAAACAGATAACGTCTAGCTGTAAAATCGACTCTGTTATGTCATAAAATCACATATTTCTTCATTCATTGCAAATAGGGAAATGTTGCCATTTCAACCAAACATTTCATTTCCTCTAACTGCATCTGAAAGGTACATTTGCCTGTATGAATCGGGTTTGTTCCTGTAACAGAGAGATGGAACGCGATACCTTTTCATTAACATAGGAAAATAATTTCCTCTTTCAAGACAGACTGCACACAAACCTAACCGGGAGTTTGCAGTGAGCTCATTACTGGCCATATGGCGGATTTGACGCTTTACATTTTCAGCATAAACCTTCCGAAAATATGCCTAAAACGCAAGTTTTGTTGTTTTTCTCTAGAGGGGTTGAAAATGTCTTTGAATCTAACTAAAAAGTTTTCTTTCTTGAAACAGAATCTGAATGAAATGTGAATAGAACTGAGTTTAGTGCTGAACTCCAGACGATCAGCTTAATACACCCACCATTAAAATACATATATGAGAGGTGCCAAAGATTTGCACAGCTCTGCCACAAAGCACAGCCCTGTCTGCCTGGACAGGAGACCTGATTTTTCTCTGCTGCAGCTCATTAATACTTACAGGTCTCCTCCCCACCCCCAGCCTGTGACTGGACAGTGAAAGGAGAAGCAGTAGACTAATGAGCTAATTTTTCTATAACACATTGGCAGTGACAAGGACCACAGATACGTTTTTGTGGACGGGGGGCAGAGATGAGTTATAAGGTTAACACAGCTTTGCCACATAGCACAGCTTTGTCAGGCAGGAAAGGAGAGCTGATTTTTCTCTGCTCCAGTTCAGTAAAACGTACGGGCCTCCTTTCTACACCCACCCTGTGACTGGACAGTGAAAGGAGAAACAGTACACTAATGAGCTCATCTTTTTGTAACTCTGCTCTATCCTCCTATTAACATGCAGCACAAATGACTGTCTCCTTGTGCCACTTCTCCTTCTCCCAGTTAAAGCTGTGTTGTAAAGATGATTGAAGAGGGTGACACTAAGTCAGATTCAGGTACTTATACAATTATTTGTGCTTTCTATAAATGCTGGAGATTGGCTTCAAAGACTTTAATTTTAAAGACCCGGTGTGGACATTCTGGCTCAAACTGTTACATCCTACAAAATAGCGTCTAGTTAGGTAGGGTGTGCTGATTTGGTGAAGTTTGTCAAACACAAGATAATCAAATCTTTCTGGGAGTCGTGATAACAAAAATCATCCCCATAAGAGTACTGGTAGGAGTATTAAAGTTAGAAAAACTAGGGAGAAAAGAGGGGGGGGGGGGGCGCTAGCCCACAGAAGAGAAAAATGAACTCCAGGCCATGAGGTGATTGATAAAGAGACACCTCTTCTAGAAAAACAAAGCACTAAGGGGACAGGGTTGGGAATAGCCTTCCCAATGGGCATACTTTCAAAGAGGGCTTGAGGCAGTGTCCCTGGAATATGAAAAGTAGGAATAGGGTGACCTGGTATGCTACTGTAATGGCTGGATGAAATGAAAGCCCTAGAGTCCTAGACGCATGTACTGTGTCATCTGACAGATATTAGGAACTTGAAATGATTAAATGTACTCATGATAGGGTACGCCAGTTCAGTTATCCTACACTTTCAAACGTAAAACAGTCAAGTAAACAGTCAAGCTTTGCAACCTTGAAGCTCCTGGTTCTCAAAAGCCTCATCAAGGGTATGGTAAAATATAAGATAATCCTTCATTTAAAACACAAATAGGTTGTGAAAAGCCATGTCCCTTGTCCCTTGTTTCACCACAGCTGGAGTGCTGAGGTTGCCTATCCCTTGTCTATAAATGCTGAAGAAGAATGATGCACCTAAAATCAGCCCCAGAATGTTTTAGTGTTATTAGATGTTTCTAACTCCAACACCTCTAGCCCCCTATACATTTGGACTATCATTATTGCCTCATTATACCAGGAAGTCCTAATGTTTTGCTCAATTAAAACATCATGGCATTTGGACAACACAGAGCAGAGCACCCTCTTATTATCCCCACCACCCTAGTCATGTACAATCTCTACTTACAAAACAGAAGAACAATTATGAGCTCGGTTCGTCGTAGTGCCAGTGCAATACAGAAGATGAAGAACTTTGCTGTTTGAGTGATTCTCTTTTTGCAATGGTTGTGTCGTACAAGATTGACACCTAAGTTCTCTTCCCCTACCCTTAACCACCCAGCCAGCAGTGATTATATGGTGGTAGAGAAGGTCACATAATTACCAATATAATCCATTTAGAGGCAGGGTGCAGACAAAATGTCTACAATTAATAGCTTTGGCATTCATCTTGGGAAAGCCTGAAACTTAATGAGAAACAGTTCATTCCACCAACAATGAGCATGCTGAGATATCTAGCCCCAGGACAGAGGACTGACTATAGTAAGTCCTGGGTGAGAATACTTTATGATCCAATGTTTTACAACAAACGAACTGTAATAAAATAACACCTCCTGTACTATATTGTAGTTGAGATATACACTGCCTGGCCAGAAAAAAAGTCACCACCTGGATGTAGCTAAATAAATACATAAGAGCTTTCCATTGAATAATTAGTCTAGATTTAGCAATGTTATATCCGCAAAAAATGAGCTGCCTACCTAAATATACTGAATGATCAGGTTTTTCTATCAATTGATTTTTTCTAGCCTGATGGCACATTGGGTATATCCTAAGATGACAATGCCAGGATTCATCGGGCTCAAATAGTGAAAGAGGGGTTCAGGGAGCATGAGACATAATTTTTACACATGGATTGGCCACCACAAAGCCCAGACCTTACCCACATCGAGAATGTTTGGGATGTGCTGGAGCAGACTTTACGGAGTGGTAAGACTCTCCCATCATCATTACCAGATCTTGGTGAAAATTAATACAACTCTGGACAGAAATAAATGTTGTGACATTGTATAACATTATCGAAACGATACCATGGCAAATGCGTGCCGTAATTAAAGCTAATGGTGGTCCAACGAAATATTAGAGTGTTTGACTTTTTTTTCTGGCCAAGCAGTGTATTATTTAAGGAATAATGAAGATATACTTAGTGCATTCCCAAAATTCACATGTCACAGAATACATATTTTCCTCAAAAAATTGTTTATTCTGATATTTCTTGTGAACTAAGAAGAAAATTATAGTGTGGCAGACAAAAACGGAAACACTACAAACCTGTCATCCAATCGGACCCACAGATCATTGAACTGCCGTCGGTGTTGGTTTCTGTGGTGTCTCCGATACCATTTTTTGTGTTTCCCAAATTCTTCCAGCTGGCTAATACTGTCTGGTAGGAGGAGGTGGGGAGGAAGCATCTCATCATCTGAATCCTCAGGGGAGGATGATGTGGAGGGAATGTGATCAAAGTACTTCAGCGAAGGTTCATCAGTCATCATCTCTTCCGCTGGGATTGGGTCCTTTCTGGTGCTGAAAACACAATAAATGGCAAAGTGATGCAATCTGTCTTCTGAAAACCCTTAGACATCATTGTTGCAGGGACCTTGGGGAGCCACTCTGACAAAAGAAGGACAGTGTCCGCATGAAATTAGAGATGATTTGAGGATCTACAGCTGAGTCATATACACATTTTTGTTAAAAATTAAGGTACATTTTTAAGATGATTTAACTCCTCAGTTTTGTGTCACTTTCAGCAGTTTCAGGGCATTTATTTGGACAAGGTTCTATTCTTAACAATGTTATGTGATATGCTGAATTTATGGCTATGCTCTCAGCAGTCATTTTATGCATCAGAGTGCATCTACCAGATGTAACAATAACATCAATATGTACTACATGCCCTCATAGAGCAAGTGACGTCAGATTCATAATAAAATTAATATGGCTCTGGTGGTGTAGGTTACAGTAAAAATGAAAATACAGATCATATTATTGAGCCATATGTCAAGTTTTAAACTCCTCTTACTATAATTGTATGGAGCAGATCAGTCGACCTTGCACTTACGATCTTAAGAAACCCAAAACATATTGTCTAACATGAATAGTTTACCCCTGTCTGAACACCTTTAAGCTTGTGTCTAATTCAAACCTGCTGTGGCTCTATTTATAATTCCACTCTGAGAGTGCTCTTGTACTAAGTCTGTGTTCGAGGAATTAACACCCATGGCTAAGATTCACCAGGACTGCCAATTCAGGCCGCTTCAGGATTTACATTTATGTATGCTTTAAGTCAAGATAAAAATAATATTAAAACTGTACATAGAAAAAAGGCTATGCACCATGCCTAGCGATGGGACTAACAAGGACAAGAATACTTGGGGAAATGGTTAGCCTTCAAGACAAACAGGCAGATCATAGCAGGACAGGCCCCTAAATATGGCTGAGAAATCAGTAAGAAAGCAGCTGTGTTTTTTTTTTTTTAATTAGACCCACTACAACTTTTCTCTCTGTGTGTAAATAAAGAACAATTGCAAAGTAATGACAGAATGGTCCTCTCTACTGTGTAAAGCACTATTTATTAAAGTGGACCTTTACACTCAAAAATAAAATTCTACCAATGCATCCCTCTATGTATGATGATTAATAATAGCTTAGACATGTCAGGTGTAAAATGCTGTGATTATGAAATACTTACACTTGCAGAGCATTCACTTCCTGCTTTGAAAGTGCAAAATGACTTCAGTTTGCCAAAGCAATGCACACTGGGATTGCCTTGTCATCAGCAGAGCAATGCTGGGAAATCTCATCTGTAATCTCATGAGATCTCAGGGAAAAGCATTTTCCTCCCCTGAGATGATGTGCATAGTCACATGTCCTAATCACATGTCTAGTCACATGTGCCAGAAATCAAGGAAGTAAAAGGAGAGCCAGTAATCTGCCCTTAGTAAACATGGCCACTGGCAGAAGACTGGGGAAGAAAAGAGAAATAAGGAATGCAAATAATACAAAGCCGGCAATTATCTAGAAGTATGTATTTGTAGATTGTCATTACTAAACATTTCTAAAGGTGTGTTTGTTGTTATTTTAAAGATATGGGTAAAGGTCAGTTTTAATATCATTATTATTATACTCAAACATGACATTAGACCTTTAGATACATGCAAACAGCAAACCCTTCCCGCTCATCTTTTCACACAAGTATTGATATAGTCCACCTCAATTCTTTTTGCACATAATCTGGTGATCTGAAAACACCTGCTTGTTTTGCAGGAAACTATTCCCAAGCCCACCAAGTGTACATACCTGTAAACCATTGAATTTAGGCCAGAGACTTCAGATAATAAAAAAGATTAATGGGTCTCCGGGCACCATGGGCTCTTTATGGCTTAGGCGAGAGATACCAACCAGCCATTAGAACTGATGTAACAATTGCTGTTTAAACTGGCACATACTCACCTGGACTGCAGCCAACAGCTTCTAGTAGGTATGTATGATGTTCAGTTCCTCCCTTCCAGCCCATCCTGTCCCACTTGCAGACCAGCTGTGGTGCTTACCGAGGCTGGAGGAGGATGGCAGCAAATGAGAAACAACAGAGCTAATTAGGTCCAGATTGCATCAGTGGACAACTGACAAGGACCCAGTATTGATAGGGAAGCAAGGAATTACGGAAACAGCAATGTATGGGCCCAGATGAGTCAAGATTGTATGTGGTCCCACTTAGCCACCTTGACTTGTCACTGCAGAGCTATTGGTGACAATGAAGAGGATATATCTTTATCACTGTGCTAATAACAAGACTTCTGAATGGGGGTTGGCAAAAGCAGCTCTTCACTAACAATGTCATGGAAATAGGTTACACACCACACTAATTTTTTTAGGGTCTAGAAAGCTCCATTTATTAATCCTTGATTGGGATGACACAAAATGTTACACCAACGCATTGTGGTACAAAAATCACCCCTCATCAGGGTTGTGGAAACTGTTTGGAGATGGCAGGCAAGACCCTTTGAAAGAGATTTAAAACATTTTAGTCGATGTGAAGTACAGGTACTGCAGAAGTCATTTACATAGGCTGAAAAAGTTCTGAATCTCTTTCAAAGATTCCTGCCTCCCATTTCCATTCATCCATTTTGTGACCACCAAAATGCACTTGCTGTAAATTCTTGTGTCCTCCCAATTAAGAATGAAAAAATGTAGCTTTCTGGACTCTTTAACTAATAGGCCTGGTATTCATTCTGTGTTTCTAAACATTTAGATTTCTCCGGGGGTGTTCCCCTTGACCCCCTGGTGTATGTGAACTACCTCAGCCACAGCATTGTGCTCTACAATAGAGACCTTATCTCAAGATGATGGCCTAAAATAGCTTGAGATTCAGCATTTCACATTCATAGCCCTTGAATTTAGGTAAACTGGCATGCTCATTGCATACTTCAGATGCTGTGGTGATCAAGAGGTTTGAAGGAGCAGGAAATGTATAAAGCCACCAAAAGCTACATTTTTAGGTATTGCTCTGGGTTTGTAGGCATTGCCCATTGGTTGCCCCCATATTATAGTAATTGCCTATTTGTAGCCCATATATTGTGGCGAATGCCTGGTTAGTCTTCATATTGTCAAGTCATTGCTGTTGGTTTAGAGGATGATAATAGTTTGGTATAATCCTTTGCAGGTCTGAAACTATCAAACCACATTTTTCTTGTCCCCACATTTTTCAGCTACATACATTGCTTCTATCCCCACATTTCACCACAGTGAAATAACACTAACACTATAAGTCTTGTCCATGGGCACACCCGATATCACCTCCCATTCCCTCCAGAATCTCAGGCTTCTGATTTCTGAAAGTCCATAGGTATGACACATAAAGGAGGTTACACGGCACAGGTGCTCTAGTCACATGTGCCAGAAATCAAGGAAGTAAAAGAGGCACACTCTCTCATTGGGTCTCAATTGTTGCCCAGAATTGCAGTTTATATCGTCATTATATAAGCAGAAAAAAGGGTAAAAGAGATCTAGCATGACCCATAGACTTGAGAGAGAGAGACGCAAGGGAGTACAATCACGGTGCAGTACTATTAGGCATAAAGAAGCGTTTGTCCATGTAATTCTCCCATGTACCTGCATGTTTCCAAACTATATGCTGAAACAAACCTTTTACAATATTAGGACACGTTGGTAAGATTTACATTGAAGAATACTAAACATAATGCATTTGCACCTGTTGCTGTCTATCTAAAAATGACAATAAAATAGTTTACCTTTACTGAAGATACAGACTGCTTCTTGCAGCATAGCTTGTGTCTGAAGTCATCTTTCATTTAAAAGAGCTACTCATGGCCACCACTAGAGGGTGCTGATTAGAAAGGCGAGAGGCTATACTCAGAGCCAGGGGGCTGCAGGCCATATTACTGGAAATTGAATTTGTCTGTAGCAAAGGTACTATCATATCATACTAGTAGCATTAAGGGACTTAAGAAACAAGTAAAAATGTATAATTTGCAGTTATACTTCAAGATGATCACAGTTATAGACACTAAAACAAAATTCTCAAGTCCTCAAAATTGGAGACAGAAGGGTTCATTTTGCATAGTGCACTGGGCAAAGCTCTGGAAGTGGCTGGTAATCGCATTACACATATGAAGTTTTTATTCAACAAAGTGCTAAAAGTTTCCAGTTTAAACACAGAGAGTTGTTCACACTGTATTGGAATCCTAATAGTAACAATTACCAGCAAACTGTCACGCTTGGAAGACAATGTCTGTGTGAATGTAACGCTCAATATAGACAGCTTCCACTTCACACACACATACAAACCGTTTTAGGATCAGGACGAGTGAAAGATTTATTTACATTACGGACGAATGAGATCTGGTAAGATTGCAAACATGATTTTATGAATGACATCAATTTGCAAAAATGTTCCTGCGTGACAAGTCAAGACTCTCTTAAGGTCTGAAAAATGTAAAGCTGTATGTTTATACAAATGGACAACTTGTCTGATATCCAGAAATGAGGGACTGAGATTTGAGCACATATAGGACATAATGGATTTCTTACCATCCGGAGATGTAGCACCTTTAAATTGTATTTCCACTTTTGCAGTCAAATTTGAGAAAACCCCTCTATATGTTTCCTTTGTGTATCTATTCACACAGCATAATGAAAAAATAATGTTTAAAAATATATTTCTCACCTTTTAGATTTTGCAGCAGGCATCATGGCTGATACCAGGTTTTCTCATCACCTTCACAGTGATCTGTCCTCATATAAAGACTTAGGACTGAAATTTAAGCATTGTGTTTCTCCCATTAACTTGATTAACATACAGTGAAGAGCCCCCTCACCCCTCACTACCCCTCGTAACATTACAGAAGAAGGAGCAGCAGGAAGAAACTTTAACCCTTAAGAAGCCATAGTTACATAGTATTTGAGGTTGAATAAAGACACAGGTCCATCAAGTTCATCCTTTGTGTGTCTGTCTGTATGTGATTGTGCATGTGTGTGTGTGTGTGTGTACACGAGTCCCTGTGTGGTCTAGTTTTTAAGAGTACCTGTACCCCTGTATGTTATGGTCTCTGAGGAAGGTATCTAAATGTTTTTTTAATGATTTAATACTCTCAGCTGATACCACTGCTTGTGGCAGCGAGTTCCAGACTTTAACCGCTCTAACCGAAAAAAAGCCCCCTACCCTCTTTGTGGTTATATCTTTTCTCCACCAGTTTTAGGTGGTGGCTTCTAGTCTTTGTTATGCAGTTTACCGTAAAAACAGTTTATTGCTGATGTTGCCATTACCACTAAAAATGTCTCCTCTTAGTCTCCTCCCTTCTAGCGGGAACAAGTTTAAATTTAGTAACCTTGTCTCATAGCTTAGGTCCTCCAGCCCCTTAATTAGTTTACTTGCCCTTCTCTGGACTCTCTCCATCTCAAGGACATCCTTTCTGTGGACTGGTGACCAAAACTGGACCGCATACTCCAGATGAGGCCAAACCAGTGATCTATAAAGTGGCAAAATTATCGCTTTGTCTCTACAGTACATTCCCTTTTTAATACAAGACAGTGCCCTGCTCGCTTTGTTTGCTGTAGCCTGGCATTGTATGCTATTGTTCAATCTGTGGTCTACTATGACCCCCAGATCTTTTTCCATTTCTGACTTCCCTAGTGGAGTACCCAATAATGTGTATTCCTCTTGCCTGTTTTTGACCCCAAAATGCAGTACTTTAAATTTTTCAACATTGCCATCAAACCCTAACCCAACCCTAACCCAAGTAAAAACAATTTAAACTACAAAAAGTGTTGTTTTTTTAATTTTAAGCTTATGGAATATGAACAGGAATATGTAACAAATCTAAAATATTTATTATTCCAATTTGGCTGCAAAAGTGGAAATACACTTTAGGATTAAAAATAAATAAATCAAGCAGTGTGACGTAAAAAGTATATAGGAAAAAAGAAAACATAATTAATAAAGATGCTTTACAGCTGAACATTCCCAAGAAGCTACTGCTTGTTATATTGTTCAATAAAATTTGACACGACACTAAGGGGTCACTAAGGAGTCATTAAAAAGCAGTAGTATTGCCAAACCGTGACCAAATCGCTGCTTTAAAAAAAAAGAAAGAAAAAAAAAAGGAAAAAGGAACACAGAGCACAGCAGTGATTGAAGGAGCTGGGCATGTGACTTTGACAGATCATGTGACTGGGCTCTCTTCCCAGCTGTTTTTTTCCCCTCATTCATGTGTATTGTGCTCTGCTGACTTGAAAATTTTAAAGCCAGTGGAGCACAATAAAGAATGAATGAGTAAGAAAAAAGGAAAGCCGGGAGGAGAGCTTGGTAATGTGACCTGTCAAAGTCCATACGTCAGCATAGAGGACTATATTTTATTTACCCATAGAATCATAGCATTCTCCAGCACACCATTGTAAAATGTATTCTCCACAACAAATTTCCTAATTATAAAAGGCAAGTTTTATTCTTCGATCTCTTCTACATAAATGAGGTACAAGTGCAGCGCTGAGTCTCTCTCATAGTTACAAACTATGCTACCTCACTAAAGCTGTCTACTATATCAGCTTTTCCAGAAACGAAAGATAGCACAGGCCAAACTACACCAGAAATACAATTTGCTCTTACTAACCGCAAATACTGATTACAAATATATATATATATATATATATCTTAGGGATGCACCAATACCATTTTTTTCCAGACCAAGTACTGATACTT
>NW_017306374.1:1015422-1098812 GCF_000935625.1 Nanorana parkeri
GGCCAATTTTGGGTATTATCGTTTTTTGAGGTTTCGCGCGCGCACGCAATTTTAAGGCTTGACATGTTTAGTGTCTTTTTACCCGACGTGACCCCATCTTTTATATTTTACCAAAAAATTGGGTAATAATAAATGTTTTATCATTTAATATAGGGGAAACTGTTTTTTTTTTTAAATTTCGGTAATTTTTCCTTAATATAGTAAAAAAATAAAACCCCCAGTGGTGATTAAATACCACCAAAAGAAAGCTCTATCTGTCCCCAAAAAAGGGTATAAAATTCATTTCAGTACAGCGCTGCATGACGGAATAAATGTCAGTTAAAGTACCGCAGCGCTGAATACTGAAAAATGGCCTGGATGGGAAGGGGGTTTAACACCGCGGATGTCAACTGGTTAAAAAACATTACAGCATTGCTTGTTTATGAATTTTGGGATGTAAAGGACAATTACATTGTTAAGGGTCCATGTCTGTGGTACTTTATTTGCATTAACAGTTACATTTTAGGGCAAACTTTTCTCTTGTAACGTTTGTTGGGTATACTCTAAATAAAATCCGTCTCCACGGGTAATTGACACAGGATGTAAAGGAAAAACTGTATATTCCTGGACTTGGATGTGGACATTTATTTATATATTCATATATTTAATATTACAAATTGCTCACTATACTATTAAGAGGTTATTAATATATTTATATCACTTGATTTTACGGGGTTATTTATCACACTTATGTTCGTATAAACCTTCAGCACAGTGCAATTTAATTTAATTTGAAACTTTTATCTTGGTCCAAGCTGATACAATGATGCTGATACACAAAGGTTTAGCAAAATGTTCGGGATTTTAATAAGTAGCACGGATGGGATGTGCTCTAGCTTGTCCTTTCTCTTCTTCACCTGTTATTATTAGACATGCTAATTTTGTTTCGTTCTGAATGGGTATTCGTACAAATTTCGTTAAATGTGGACTTCCAAATTCCCTAATTCGAATGAGTCGAATCAGAATGTTCCTTTAACAAAAATTGGATCCATCTGAATTTCGTTCAAAACAAAATTAAATCGGACATGTGACTGTTCTCTGGCCAATCAAATGTTTTGGGCTGTTGGGGGTTGCGTTACAGGCACGTTCATGTGACTTCGTCTTGTGGATCTTACCAAAAATGAAATTCGAATGGATACGAACCAAATCGATTTTGGATCCAAAATCCGAAAGGGATACAAATCTGAATCATTCCAAAAGATTTTTTTGCAGGGTTAAATGTCTAGTTTTTATGGTGTTTTGGCATGTGATGTTTCACAAGCTGAAAATGATTACGAGGAATTCTGAAGATCTACATTTCTGCTTAAAAATTTATTGTAAATGTTCTTAACAATGGGGAGCATTGTTGACCTCATTGAATATCTTAACCTTCTGTTTCTCTATTATTGTGGCTGAACCACAATGGAGAACTGATGTTTTGTATGCAATTTCTCTTTGTTTTGAAAATAAAAACTCTTTGAAAGTAAAAGTATCAAAGAGAGTACACAGCTGTGTTGATGCAAGTGCACCAATATGGCTACAACCGCCGTAATCCTAAATAAATAGAAATAACCATTAGATACTCCTCTGTCATATATGCTATCAAATCTGTGCACAGGATACGTTAAATGGAATTCTGGAGCGATTTCTGGCACAAAGAGGTCAAATGAATCAGGCAGTTGGAGATTTTAGGCCACACACCTTTTCCAACAAGTAAACATGCATGTTAAGTAAATCCTATTACCAGAAAATGATGGTGATGACTGCTGGAACTAAATGGCTCCAGCTTGAGCAGAGTCTCCTGGGCAGCACAGCTGGCAATCATTGTTCTGCTTAATAAACCTGTGTCTCACTATATGGAGGATCTTGGCTAATTAGATATTGATTGACAGCTCCCACTCCCTATAGGTTGTGCTACAGCTGTAAAAAATGCGATCCAGATGAGGGGCTGTCAATGGCTAGTATGTGTTAAAAATACAACAGTGAGGACAAATGTCAGCATTTATTTTATACCATTCAGTGTATGAACCTTGCTGAGCACTCTCTTAAGCTAAACTGGTAACACAACACGACGCAAAGGGAATTTAGAGAGAAAACCTGTTTTTTGTTATAAGGCAGTTTCTATACTGTATATCTGGTCACAATGTATGGTCGTACACTTCTGGAAGATGAGCTAGTCTGTTCTATCAAGTTAATGTTGTTCTGCTAATCAGTACAGATGAGCAAATTTGAGGGCTAATTCACACCAGCCCCAGTGCGTTCCGGCCCGATTCAGGTCGAAACACACTAGATTGCATCCCGGATGGCCCACTTTGTTTTGGGACGTGAGGGGGCGTGGTGGTACATTGAAGTCAATGGCACCGCAGCCACGCCCTCCGGCCACATTGTGATCAGTCGCATGGGAAGGTGTGGCATATCAATGCCTGCTTTCCGGTCTGGTGCGGCCAGAAAAAATGCTGCATGCACTATTTTTCCTGCTCCGGACCAGAACGCAGGCATTGATGTGCCACGCGTTCCCGTGCGGCCTATCGGACTGCGGCCAGAGGGTGTGGCTGCGGTGCCATTGACTTCAATGCACCACCACGCCCCCTCCGGCCCCAAAACAAAGTGAGTCGTCCGGAATGCAATCCAGTGCAGCAACAATCGGGCCGGAACGCACTGGGGCTGGTGTGAACTCGCCCCGAGAGCTTTTGCTTTGCCAGAATTTAAGCAAATTCTATAAATTTTTGGTGAAAAGCATGCGTTAATGGTTAAAAAAAAGAATGAAAGCAGTGTTTGGTTGTTATTAAAGCGTAACTAAACTCAAAACCAAAAATGTAATATATTGCAGCTCATCAGTCTGGGGGCTCAATTAGTTATTTGTGTTTTTTTTAGGATTGTTCCCTTTATTTTCACTAGATGTGAAAATAAAGGGACTTCTGTCCTTGGGTGACTTCACTCACTCCTCCACTGCATCTATAGAGGAAGACATGGTTGTAAACCAGGTTGGACGTCCAACAAGTCTTGTTGAGATATTTGAAAGAGTTAGATATTAAACCCCGGACAGAAAAAAAGTATGTATATATATATAGATGTTTATTTGAGGATATTCCCACACTAGTTGCACTCTCTCTATATAAATACGTTTTTGTTCATCTCCATCACACAGGGTGGGGTAGTGATGGGATTATTAGTTGATAGAGGAGAGATAACATTGCTTGTGCTTTCAGTTTATCCCTCCTGGAGTGGCAAGGAATTTGCATTTCTGACAAGATCATCAGGTGGTTGCTAAAAAGGCTCTTGGCTTGAAAAAGGAAAACGTATGAAGCTGCCACATCTGAGGACTGGTAAGCTGCAATATATTACATTTTTGTTCTTGGGTTTAGGTATACTTTAAAGAACTTCAGCTATTAACTGAAGGTAACTGGGGCTACCCCCATACTGCAGTGGGTAAATGCTCATTATTCTCTAGGGGCTGGAATACAGAAGGTATACTCACCTGATTCTTGATCCCTGGTCAGCACTCAACTTTTTCCTCCTCTGCTCAGGCTGCAGAATGTCTCTTGGCGTCTAATGCAGGTGAATGTACCAGCATTAGATTTGATGGCATCATGGGTCCTTAGACTGCCAGAGCCTGTAGAAGAAGAGGCTGCGTGGAACGGGCTAGCAGGCAGTTGGGATTAAGGATCGGGTAAGTATATCTTCTGTATCTCTAGAGAAAACTGAGCAGTTAACCCTTGCAGTATAAGGGTAGCCACACTCAAAGGTTAACTTTGTTGATAGCTGGAGTTCTCCGTTAAAGGTGCAATATGCTTTGCATGGCTCCTGAGAAATATTAAGAAGAGTGTTTCTTTTTACGTGCACATTGCAAATGAGAAATATAGGTTAAAAATCAGAGATTTGTAGAATTGCCCTAAATTGGGTACCATGCACCAAACAATTGTAGCGCCCTCTAAAATGTCGCTATTCAATTTAGAGATACCTGGACTGTAACCAGTCTAGATACTGATTATACAGAGCTCTGCATTCTATAGGTGTCTCTGAATCTGCTGGATCGATTGCTCCTCCTGTTGCTGAGGAAAAGGGAGCCTTGGCATACAGTGAGGGAGGATCCACCCTCAGGTTATGACTATGCACCTGACCCTAGCCAATCCCTGAGTAGGATGACTCAGAGGCATGGTTGAGGGCAGGTAATAAAAGGTCTGGGGACACTGTGGAGAGCTCTCTTCCCTCTAGGGGCCTCGCCCTAGGAGGACTGTGTGTGATGCAGGAAACTGGCCTGGGCCTCAGCACATGGCAGGTGCTGAGGGGCCTAGAGGCATAGGATACACTGATACTTTGCTGGGCCCATGCACGTGGCAGGTGATGGGTGCCTTGTTCTAAGAAGATACTACCACTAAACTGGAGTGCTCCTTGGCAGTTGCAGATGCTGAGGGCACAGAGATTCCAGATCCTGTTGCTAAGGAAAATACCTGATGGAAGCTGGGCCGGGGAGGAGTCCGCTTGTTGAGGGGTACCGCAGAGGAGCTGGTGCGAGCGTCCGTCTGGGACCCACAAGGGAGATCCCACACCCTATTCCAGGTATCTGTTCACAGTACTACTACTACTATTGGTCTCTGGGACCAGATCACAGTGCTATCGGCCTTAGCGGTTGCTAAGGGAGAAAGCTGTCCTCTGAAGTATTTCCAAGGGCATCCTACAGATCCTAAACCCTCTCTCTCCTATTGATGTTGCAAATAAATACCCTAAAAAGACCCTAAGATCGAGCCGTTCTGTCCGTGAGTGTCGGTGTGCTGTTGCTGATCAAAGGGGACTGGCAGCTGGAACCAACAGGTAGGAGAACCTATTTCAATATTCAGCGGCTCCTTCGGGGGTGAGCGCTACACGATCATTTGAGAGCCACATCATCGACCTAACTGATCACAGACATTTCGAAATTAAGAGATCCTTATTAAAACTTGTTGAAACTTCTACAACCCCGTACATTTGCTCACAAGCCATTAAACTTCTTATGTCTCACCTGGAAACCTTAACTCCCTTTAGTGCCATTGTGCCAACTCTTCCACTGAAGGAGCTTTGTGCACCTCAGAAGCCATATTTATGAAACCCAACAAATCTATACATCCTGTTGAACTTTCTCCCCCTGGAAACATGTGCAGAGTAAAATAAATACTAGATTTAATCTGACTGCAGAGGTTGTATTCTTTTCAGAAAACTCACAGGGGGAATTGATTTCCCAAAATGTTTGATATTGTTTACAGCGAGCTCCTCGCTCTGCAAAGTATGTGTTTGTTTTTAGTCATTCTGCTTAGTTCGGCATCAAGTATGCCCAGAAGGACAAGAAAGGAATTTTAGTCTTGTTTTAGCTTATTATTATTATTTAGGATTTATATAGCGGCAACACTTTGTGCATCACTTTACAATATAAGGACGACATTACAGTTAAAATACAATTCAAGACAGGAGGGTTACAAAGGCCCTGTTTATGAGAGCCTACAATATAAAAGGGAAGGGTAAGTGATAAAAAAAGTATTAACTGTTTGGGGATGAGTTGCTCAATGTAAAAATCTCAGTTTTTAGGTAGAAGTGGGATAGTCTTCCCTGAAGAGTTTTCAAAGCAGGGGTTGGGAAACTCCAGACCTCCAGCTGTGGTGAAACTACAAATTCCATGAGGTATCGCAAGATTTTCACAGGCATGACTACTAGGGACAGATTCATCATTTGATTTGAAGTTTTACCACAGCTGGAAGGCTGGAGGTTCCCCACTCGTTTCTTAAAGGCAGGCAGAGTAGGCTATGGCTGGACAGGTAAGGGAAGAGAGTTCCAGAGGATGGGAGAGACTCTCAAGAAGTCCTAAAGGCAAAAATGGGAGGAGGTGATGAGGGGGCTAGTGAGCAGGCGTTCTCGGGAGGTGTGAAGAGGGCAGTTTGATGATATTTTGAGACAAGGTTGGTGATGTAGCCTGGGGCAGAATTGTGGATGGCATTGTGTGTTGTTGTTGTTAATATTTTGAATTTTATTTCTTGGGTGATCGGAAAACATTGGAGGGATTGGCAGAGATGGACGGAAGACATTGAGCGGCTGGTAAGGTGGATGAGTCTGGCAGCAGCATTCATGATAGACTGAAGTGGGGTTAGTCTGTGTACAGGTTTGTGGTCTGTGTGTCCCCATTGGGGAGATTTGTCATCACATCCTGTCGGTATATGTAGTGATAGATACATTCTCGGGTGAAGACACAAACTGCAGCTAAATCCATTAGTTGTAGTAAAATATGGAAGGGTCAGAGCCATTGTCAGTTTATTATGTCTAAATTTGTCTTCTTGTGCAAGTGACAACGGCTACAGTCATTCCCTGCGCTACTGTTGTGCGAAATGGAAGTGAGGTGAAAGAAGTGACCAAAGAGGTCACAGGCAGCAATGAAAACTTGACTGAAGTATTTATTTATTACAGGTATTTTACACAGCGCCAACAATTTACACAGTGCTTTACACCGGAGCCAATTAACCTTCCAGCATGTCTTTGGTGTCTGGGAGGAAATTGAAGCACCCAGAGGAAACCCACGCAAGTACAGGGGAACATACAAATCCATGTAGATAGTATCCTGGCCAGGATACGAACCAGGAACCCCGCAGCTGCAAGGCAGAAATGCTAAACACTAAGCCACTGTGCCATCCAAGTAGATTATTTTCCCCAGTCAATTAATAACTTTAAAATAAAACGTTTTGGCCATAGTTGAGCTTGAAAAATATTACATTAAAATGTGTCTTATTTTCCATTCATTTATTAAACAGCTTCCATATAAAGCCTCACGGAAAAACTGACTAGAGACCGGTAACGGAGATCATCTCGTCCCGCAGTGTCCAGGTTTACAGTAGCGTGCCCCCCGTCCTGCTTCACCTCCGCCAGCTTTCATGATGTCAGCGAATGGCAGGAGCGCAAACTTCACAAAGGTACGCATGAAGTGGATGTTGGACGAACATTTTATAACTACAAGGAACAGGTCAGCCAGTCCATTTCCTTTACTATTTCAAGATACCCTGAAAACTAAAATAAACATTGTTTTAAACCATCAACCTAACAGGAAAAAAATTGCAAATAGGTTTTTCTTTAATTAAGAAAATTTCCTCTGGCTTAAAGCAGAATCAATTGTGCCAAATTTAATTCAAAGCCTCCGTTTGGGCCAAGTTACACACCAATGAAAACGAGGGGAGTTGTAATTAAAGTTTATAGGGTTTCATGGGCTCTGCAATGAGTTTGGGTTTTATTTTGCTGATCTGTATTGGTGTAGGATAATGGTAGCCAAGCACTGCTCGTCCAACAAATACACTACAACAATGCCTCCATTGTACGCTGCACAAAATCAGTTCAAGAAGAAACTCCGATTGGACAAAGCAGGATATTGCATTGACATTGCTAAAAGCATTACACCTATTTATAAACAGTGAATGTGACTTTTACCAATCATTCACTGGTGGTGAATTAAAAGAGAAGTATAGCCAAATATTTTTATTTTTTTAGTTTTGACTCTTTTGGGTCACAGGTGTCCAAAGTTAGCATGTAGTGAGCTACTGCCTGCTATATGCGGACAGCGCAGAACCACGCTGCAGCCAGGAAAAATCCCCACAATATCGGGATCCACCCTCTGCCTGATTGACAGCTGGCTCTGTCTCTCTAGAGCCAAATCCAGCTGTGCCTGCCCCCTCCCCTATCTGTCCCTCCAATGTGTGCTGGTGGAACAGAGAGGGGAGGTGGGGTATATCTCCGCTCTCTGCAAGGAAAAGCCATGAGCTGAGCAGTTTGTGACCACTCAGCACTCAATCTACAGAGCCAACATGAGATATCTGCAGTGTCACACGCCGGCTCAGACTACTGGGAAAAGTACATTTTACTCTCCCAATAGTTCTCCTTTAATCACAGTCATTTAAAACACGTGTCCAAGAAAGATTAACCTGCAGTGAATGTTTAGTGAATGCCAGATTCACTGCTTTATAAAGATACCCCTAATCTATTAACATTACATCCCTGTCAGTCAGAGGCAGAGAATCATTGTCTAACAGGATGAAACATTTTGGGGTGTATTTATAAAACATTTGCAGAGCCATGCATCCTGAGAAACTGCATGTGCATTCTGTGCGAATGGCACAGTATATTTTCTTTTCAGGTCGGATGTAATATCAGGAAAATACCTCATTAAGGCCACTAGATGGAGCTGATGGGCATAGAAAAGAAGTATTTACAGAAAAAAATATATAAATATTTCCAGATAAATATTTCTATCCAATGCCCGTCAGCTCCATCTAGTGGACATTATGTGGTATTTTCCTGATATTACATCTGACCTGGAAAGAAAATATACTAATAACATTTGTTTTTACCACAAGTCGCACAGAACAAACTTACGCTACATGCAGTTTTGCAGAATGAATGGCTGTGCACATTTTTTATAAATACACCCCTTTGTGTCTCAGCCCAGCCCCTTTCAGTTCATCATACTGATTGTCAGCAGAGCCTGCACACCACAGGACAGAGAAAGCTGTTGTTGCATTATGGAAGCAAAGTCTGTTCGTTTTTTCCATGTTAAATATGCTTAGTTGTGACCTGCTGGGAAGGAGGAGAGGCTATAAGCACAAACAGAAATGTATAGATCTTCACTTGTAGCTGTAAGCCAACATATAGAAGTCTGTCTGTACCATGCAATCCCTGGGAACCCTGATACCATGAGCCAGTCACTGATACAAATTTCAATTTCTCTCTGTTGTTGTCTGTTGGAGATTTCCCTTAACCTCCTGTCTTGCTCTTACAGGGACAGGAAGTGAGGTGAAATCTCTCCAAAGGGGTCATGGCAGCAATGGAAGTGCGACTAGTATTTTCTCTTCCCCAGTCTATCTAGCCAAAACGAAAAAAATATATATTTTGGCTATAGTTGGGCTTAAAAAATCAAAATGTGTCCTATTTTTCATTCAATTTTTATTGTTTACAGTAGTGATGCACCGATACCAAGTACCGTACTCGGTACAAGTACTAGTACAGATACTTTTTGAGCTCCAAGACTAGACTAGAGAAAAATTCAAAAGTTAGGAGGCAGCTGTAATTTTTAAGGAGCACATGGAGCTTGTGTAGGTGCTCCGTGCAGAACCTCAGGATTAAGAAGATAGGTCACCAGCACTCAAGATGCAAGAAACAACACAGATGCAACAAGCTCCAATGATGTCTCCTTATTTTTGTTGAAAGATTATGCCACATAGGTCTAAATGCCAACATTTTCTGGTCCCTTCCTCAAGACGACGCAGTCCTTTGGCACAATAACAACAAATCCTTTGGCACAATATCTTCCTGAAATCATCATGTCCTTTGTATTAGGTTTTTATTCAACCCCGGTTTTATTACTAAACCCATCAACAAACAAACTGAGCTAAGTGTATGTGTATGCTATCATAGAATCTTTTTTTTTTTTATTATCCATCAACACTTTGTAACAGATTTTACAAGAGGTAGAAACTTCGGCCAAGCATTTTCCGTAGAAGAGAGAGGTGTGAGGTCAGAGGTTCCATAGATCAGCCAGTCAGTTGTTTGGCTCTCAGGTGTTGGACACCGGCTAATCGATGTGTAATTAATCTTGTATACTTCACATCGGCGGTTGCTAGAAACATTGTGAACATGACTTGGCAAGAAATATGCGGTAATTTACTAACTGTGGCTTAATTCCTTCTTTATGGTCTTTTAAATACATAACTGAAGGAACCAACCACTAGAGTGGATCATGGCTGTGGTTTTAAGGTTTTAAGTGTTGTCACCTTTTACATGAGTGGAAGGGGCTACTGAGAGGTTAATCCAGCTGCAAGTTGTAAAAGAAGCTCTGTTCTATCTAGACTGACCTGACTTTTGAGCCAGTAACGGCTGGCTATGAACTGCCTAGTTTGTGTGATCGAGCTGTTCTGGACAATGCTTGCAGAGATCAGGTGGTGCAGGTAACTGCTGAATCCCAATCAGCATGAGTATGAATGGAGGTGCTCATCATCCTTTTATTAATGGAAAAAATGTATGTTCAATCATTAACTGTTAAGTTTTCTTCACAGAAAAGGGAACAATTCCATTATGTCTGCTGTGTCTGAAGATGGGTTAAGACAGAATTTTGGCCAAGGTAAGGTAGCAGCTTACATTGACACAGATAAGGATTTTAATAAGCACAGAGAAGTTGCCCCATTTGCAATGCCTGTACTGGTGTGGTCCCATCAGACACCAACTGTCTACAAGTGCACTCGCCTTGTGAAGACACAGGCAGGTGGTTTAGTGCAGGAGCATGAAGGTTGTAGCTGGTGCCCCCTGGACTTCCATCAGGCCCTGGGCCCTATCTAGGTTGCCTTGTGGATGTGCCACTGTCAAAACCTATCTATATATCAGGGAAACAACTTGTGAAATTTAACAAGGAGGTAATCAGAGTATTTCAGGAATCCCATGAGCTGCAATTGCAGTCAGTGATGGGAAGGGTGCTCTGTAGATGGCCCAGATCCTGATCATGATAGATATGAGGAAGCAGCCATAGTAAAAAAAAATGTCAACACTGCAATGATGTCTCCTTAAGTTCCTGCTTGGCTCAGCACCAAGTATGGAGCCTTCTACCAGCTGTTATTACAAAGCACGACAGGCCATGGCTCTCAGCTCTCAGTCCTGTCTTCTTATTCATAGCAGCAAATAATTGTTTCAGAAGCCCTGGTGCAATCACATGAGGTATCATAAGTATCATATTATGTAGTTGGAGCTATGTTTTATCCCTTTAAAGACCTGGCTAGTATTAAAAAAATACCCGTTAAAGTGCCATAAATGCACTCAGCTACTAACTACTATTGAGGAAGGACAACACACAGAATTGTTGTGGACCGAGTGGTGTCAGCCCTGCCCAGTTTCTTTTGCTAAACTATTTAAAGCAAAAAGGGACAAATACATTTAATTATTATGGTTTACATATACTTCAACTAGCAGATTAAAAGCCTACCAGAAAACATAAAGGTGTTACTGGGTAATAGAGTCTGGTTACGCCAGCGGGCGCTTCTTATGGTTAGGTTTGTATGCATATATAAATTTAAAAAACTGCAATTCTGTAAAGAACTGAGTAATGCCCCAAGGTACCATATGGTCCCGTAAGTCAATAGTATTTTCTGCACTGTTGCACTAAACAAAAGCATCATCAAATATCAAACTCCCAACTTAACACCGCTCTGCTATGGCCTCCATTCATTTGGCCAGAGGTACACTGGGTGCCCTCCTGCGATCTGTGCCATTACTCCAGAGTACTGAGATCCCAGTATCAAGAACAGCCACACACCGATGATGTCACTTTCCTGAAACCAACTGTATTGCAAATGAGCCAGTGCCATACACTCCTGCCTCCGGTCCGCCAGTCCTGACGCATTTCACCCGTACAGGCTTAGTCACAGCATCATTGAAGGGCAGAAAGGAGACGGTACTGTATGGCACTGAGTTGCAATAATGTTGGTTTTAAGAAAGTGACATAATTGGGGCGCAGCTCTTCTCGACTTTGAGATATAAGTATTATAATAATATACACTCATACAATCTCAAAATTGCTCTACTCTGAAAAAAAAGCAAAGCTTTCACCTCCTCAACAGAAAAAAAGCCAAATTTCCTCTCTCTCTCTCTCCAAAAAAGAAAGCCGCTGACTGCCAAAATCGTAAAAACTCTGCAAGTGATCCAGTAATAGGGCTCTCATTCCAAGCTGCTGCCAGTTCTCGGAGAACCGCAGCCTCCCGATGGCTGCACGCACCATGGAAAGGTTTTAGAATCTGAAACTCAGATAAAGAGATATTTGTGTAGCCGTGTTCCGTGACAATACTTTAATTTCTCACAATGTTTATTTTGCGCACAAAAGGAAAGCAGATATTTTGTTGACCGGTTGACATGTGCATGTTTGCCAAAGGTTTCAAAATATTTCCACGTTATATTTCTCCTGAGAAGGTGTGTCAGCTCATAATGCACAATGTTGTCCCTGGAGGATCACAGATTACTATCCCCAGCGCTTGTTGAATTATAACCCAAATACATTTTTGCACTTAAAGAGACCCTGTCATCAACTTAAAATTTGTAGTTAAAGTCACAGTACAATAATGTTTGCGAAATGCTTACTTGCAGCGTTTATCTTTTCCAAAAGCATTTTTTTTAATGTACTTTCAGACTGTAAGTTTTCATGGGCAGTGCCCTCCTATCTTGCTTTGAATTGTATTATAACTGTAATGTCTTCCCTATATTGAAGAGCTGCTCTAACTGTTGGCGCTAAATCCTTAAAGTGACACTCCTTAAAGGAGGTAAACCTTAAAATTGCATTCAAGTCTCTTAACTATTAACAAAAATGTATCTTATTTGTGTATCACTCGGCTTTAGAACCTCAAATCATCTCGGAATTGGTGGTGACACTGTCCTTCCTTCTGGAGGGGGGCTACTTTTGTTCCCCATGGTCCCTGTGTGCGTTATAAAGTAGCCAGCGCTCCAAGCTCACTAACGTGATAGACAATAATTTCATATTAATTGGTATTGGGATTATAATCCATGTGCAAATATATCTATTAAAAAAAGCTATTTTTCCCACCGCAATTTTCACCCTATCTCTGGCGATGCCACCTACAGACTCATTGCTCTGTGATATGGCATGGATTCTCTTCCAAGCTACATGTTGTCTAGTGTTATTCAACCTACGTCTGGACCCGCCCCCGAGGGGACATCATCAGTCTGCCCCTACAGGGGAATGCTGCAGTGAGCAGTGCCAGCACCATTCTCTGCAGCATTCAGCACCCACCCAACGCCAGAGGAAGAAGACCCATGATGTCAACATGGGTTGCATGCTGCCCAATATTATGCAACCTACTTTCATATCCATTCCAAAGGGGGATACATTATAATGCCGCCCTATCAGAAGAATGGTGCAGTGAGCAATGCCAACTAATCACACAGTACCATTCTTTACAGCATTCAGCACCCATCCACCGCAAGAGGAAGAAGACCCATGATGTCATTGGACTGGACCAAACACTCCACAAAAAAAGGTATGTATACAAAAATGTTTTAAAAAATAAAGGTGACAGGAAACAAACAGGGGATGGGGGTTGCATTCCAACCTGGACTTTGACAATACATTTGTTTATATTTGAAGGAGTATATAACCTATCACGTCTTGTGCCAGCTCTAAGACACTAATGACCTGTTAGATGTGAAGTTTGTGTGCTGGAACAATATTGGGATCTTTTTTTTCTGCGTGTTCTTCCAGACCCAGTAAAATAAACTAATAAACAGGAATCTTACTACTGCAATAAAAACCCCAAAACGGTTTGGCTTTTGTCAGCTTCGTTTGGCAAGAGGAAGCATTCCACGGCAAATCTCAGACCTTTGCTATCTGCCGGTTTTGAAAGGCTTTCTTCGCTGGCGGATTCCAATGGCTTGAGTGCATCATGTACCCCAGCTGCTGTTAATTTAGCCGAGGGCAGCCCGGCTGAAAAACATCAGTTCCGGAAGCACCTGTGACCAATGTGTTGGACTTGTCCAAGAATTTGTCCGTTAGCAATAATAACGAGTATGGGTTTTTAAGTGCATAGACAGGCATATGTGTCAGGGACATTGATTTAAGATAAAGGTGCTTGAAGTCATGAAAATATGCTTATGAAGTTGGTTAAAGCAGAGCAATGGTGAAATGAATAAAGGAAACATTTTGCTTTCGCTTTGAAAATCTGCATAGTAAGGTTGACCATACACTATACAATTGGTTTGTATAATCTACGTTAGATCTACCACCAACTATGTAATACAAGTATATGCCTGATTTGAAACTAATTGAATTGGTTTGTTCTCATATTACATAGTTTTGGTAACTCTAAACAAGATTTTACAGAGATTGTATAGTGTTAAGTCCCTGGTGAACAACCTACTCCCTGGGGGCCACAAGTGGACCATTGGCAGTAAATTGGCAGTAAACCTGCATTACCTAGGAAGAAAATATTTTTTAGACTGGCTTCTGGTAGTTAAATGGTTAGGTTTATTTATTTCCCACTATTTATTAATTTCTGTCCAGTCCATCTCTCTCTTCTTTCTTTTTTCCTTGGATCTGACATGATGAATCTTGCAGATAGAAATATCAAAAATTATTTTAAAAGGGACTTTAGCGAGCACAAACATGGAACCATTGAATCCTAAAGGGGCTGTAATAATGTGATCTCTAGAAGTCTCATATTATGTGTCTCTGGTCTATGGCGGTCTTCTAAAGCACGCCCCTATTCTCCAATAAGTCCTACAGAATGGTCACTTTGGTCACACCAGGGGTAACACTAGAGATACTTGACCACCTACTTGACCACCACTGATGTAAGTTTTGGGCACAATGATTGTAAAGGTTTGGTGTGATATACCTTTCTCAACCGGGGTGCCACCGCATTCTAGGGGAACCTTCTGACTTTGTCAGGGGTGCCTTAATATTTTCACACAGTGATGCATTTCCATGGTGCAAGCGAGTCGGCAACCAGCACCATGGAAACACATGACACTAATCCAGGATGGGCGGCAGCCAGGGTCACCCCCAGAATTAGGAAGAGGACAGAAGTCTGCCTCCATCCGGATTTGCTCAAGCTCTCTGCCCAGCTATTACAGCTGCACTATGGTGATGATTGTATGATGATGTAAAGGGAGGCTGCTAATGTGAAAAGGGGGTGGGGGGGGGCTCTGATGCGTTCTCTAATTGGACATTTTGGTTTGTCTGTGTTAGTGGGGGCTGCGGTGTGGACACTGTAATATTTGGTCTGATTCAATCATGGTTAGGTCAGATGAGGGTGAGGATCTCTAATTCCTTGTTTACTCCAATGGGGACTAGGGTGTTACGTTGATATATCCAGTATGTCTCTCTCCTACATAACCGCTGGAAACGCTCGGGTGCCGAAAAATGCTCAGGGATGTATTTAATGGCAAAAACCTGCAAGTCTTCGATGCGTTTATTGTGTTTGTGTGCAAAATGTCGTGGGACACTGTGGTCTAAGTCGCCGTCTGAGATGAACCTTCTATGTTCGCCTATTCTTTTTCTCAATGGGCGGATGGTACGGCCGACATATAGTAAATTGCAGGGACATTTTAAACCATAAATGACATGGTCATGGGAACATGTAATAAACTGTTTGATGGGGTAATTTTTGTTGGCGCTATCGGTAAATTTGGATTGTCCATGGGTAATGAATTGGCACGTGAGGCACCGTGGTTTTCTGCATTGGAACGTACCTATTCTCTGGTCAAATTTGGGAAATGGCATTGGATTTGCTCTAGGGTTTTGGATTTTACTGGGTGCTATTTTGTTTTTCAGATTCCTAGCTTTCCTGAATGTTACTGTGGGTTTTTTTGGGATGAAAGGACCTAATTTGGGGTCTAATTTGAGGATGTTCCAGTTTTTCCGTAGAATGCGCTGTATGGCGTTGTGGTTATTGTTGTAAGTGGTGATGAACCTGACCTCCGAGTCACCCTCTGAGGGTGTGGTGTCTTTTGGGGTAGGGGGTGTTAAATATGTGGAGTGGGCCTCGTGGATTAGTGGGGCTGGATAACCTTTGTCTCTGAACTTGTTAGCGAGTAGTTGGCTCTGTAGGGTGTAATCTGTGGTTTTGGAACAGTTACCCTAAGCCTACAAAATTGACTTTTGGGGATGTTTTTTATCCCTCTCGGGTGATGGCCACTCTGAAAATGCACATACGAGTTACCCCCAGTGGGTTTCACGTGATTAGTGGTGGTGATGATCGCGCCATCGGAGGAAAGTTCCAAATCTAGAAAAACTATTTTGGATGGGTTGACTACGTGTGTAAAGGAAAGTCCTAATGTGTTGTTGTTGCAATGTGTGACGAATTCTACTAGGGCCTCTGTGGTCCCTCCCCAAATTATAATAATGTCGTCTATATAGCGACCATAAAAAATGAGATATTGGGCAAATGGATTGTTGTCCCATATATGTTTCTCCTCCCAGAACCCCATAGTGAGGTTGGCATAGCTGGGGGCGTAGTTGGCACCCATGGCTGTGCCACGGATCTGTAGATGGAATTTATCAAGGAAAGCAAAATAATTGTGTAAATTTGGTGCAGTGGACGATAAATTGGGCTTGTTTGTAGTGTAAGGTGGAGTGGGTGGACAGATAGTGTTGTAGTGCATTGATGCCTACCTCGTGTGGAATGGAGGTGTAAAGGGAGGAGACGTCTAGGGACAACCAGGAGTATGAGGGATCCCATGTGTAGTGGGAGAGTGTTTGGATTAGATGACCGGAATCTTTTATGTATAATGGTAAATTAGTGACCAGGGGTTGTAAGAAGTGGTCTATGTAAACCGATAGTCCACTAGTGAGGCTGTTAGTGGTGGCTATTATTGGACGGCCAGGGGGTGCATTGGCATCTTTATGGATCTTGGGCAGGTGGTAGAAGTAAGGAGTTTGGGGGTGTTGGGGGTATAGGAAGGCTCTCTCTTTTTTGGTGAGGATGTTGTCCTCTGTGGCTGTTTCAAGTAGGTGGAGTAGTTCTGTTTGGTAGGTGGTGAGAGGATCGGAAGGTAAAGAGATGTAGGTAGACTCATCATCCAAGAGCCTACGGGCTTCGTTTATATAATCAGGACGGTCCTGAATTACAATGCCACCACCTTTTTTTGCTTGTTTAATGACTATGTCGTGGTTTGTAGCGAGTTCTTTTACAAACCAAAATGTCTAATTAGAGAACGCACAGCCTTATCAGCCATTAAAGTCAGACTCGTTTTTAATTGATTCAATCAAGCAATTGACTGATCGATCCATTTAATGTATTCATTATTTATTCATTAATTACTCATGAATTATTCTTTTTATTCATTCATAACTATTTATGATTGGTATACCAATTTTAATTCATCCTTTTAAATCCTTTTAACAAAACACAATACAACACACTCGCAGAACTGAATCCCCCCGGTTCTCTTATATTATGTCATGTTATAAGAACCCCCCGATCTGTATTGACGAATCACCTCCCGCCAATGTTATTCACCCTTTCACTTGAGCTTGAAAAAGAGGATCACCTCGAAACGCGTCGCTCCTCTATCACTGTTCTGTACACGTCCTCTCCCAGCCCTCGGTCCCTTTCACTCCATCACGTCCTAAGAACACTGCCATCAAGACCATAGGCAGCTTCTTCACCAGTCCCCGGGCACATACAGCATCCAGTCCACATTGATTCCTCCTTCATCCATCCCTCCACCTGCTGGGAGACACCGAATACATCTCGCACTGCCCACACTCCAAAAGGGCCCTCCAAAACAGGACCTCGGCTCCACAAGTAAGTCCTTCACCTTTTGTGATTTGATTTTTGTTTTTCCACCCGTCACACACAGACACTGGCTGTCCCTATACCCCCCACATTCCCAGGATTTGCGCTCTAATTTTCCCCCTTCTTTCATGTGAAAGTTGTGGACTCTAATATGTAGGGGGGAACTCCAAGTAGTTTTTTTTTTAATTTTATTGCACAGGGACCATCTTAAAATCCGTCTGGTATAGATTCTCGGGGGGAACCACACATCATTTTTTAAATTAAATTTTTATAAGAACTGCTGAGGTATGCTGTCGGGTACCAATGCAGTAATGCATTGGTACCTGACAATTGTAATGCATACAATTTTTGGACTTTTAATGGTTAAATATAAATTCAAGGCACCAAAAAATGCAATTTAATATTTAGTAAAAAATATTAATAAATGTGCTTTAAACACAGGTAAAATAAATACCCGAATTAAACATATTTGTAGCCTCCTGCACTTTCCTGTACAGCAGCACTCAGACTAGGAGAGAGAGGGGCAGTACTTGGGGCCAAACAGGTATACTTCATTTACGTCTTCTGACAGAGGAAAATGCTGACAGGATGTGAGAGAAGAGAGATGATCTAAACACTATTGCTGCTCCTTTACTATGCATTAATGTATTAGAGGTGACCAAACTCTGTTGCTTAAATGCAGTAGAGAAAAATCAAGTCACCATGTTGGCTGTACTGCATGGTAGGATGTGTAAATCTCAGGACAGGATAGACAGAGTGGACACAATCCATTCAATAGGGTAAAGTGAATGTTCACTTAGCTTAGTAAATGTGGTGAAGGTCACTGCAATCACCTGATCATGTGCAAGAAAAGGTCTTGAAGCCCGTGACACACTGCATGCAAAGCTGGGCAGAGCAAAGCAAAGCTTTCAGGCATGGAGGTTCGCGTGCAGTGTGTGAGCTCAGCACGGCCAGATGAAAGACTGCACATGCAGCCAAACGGCCCACGCATAACAACTGAATGGACTTCGAATCCTGACGCGCAGATTTTATCTTGGCGCACTCAGCTATGCGAGCTTTTGCAAGCTGACATGTTGCAGTGAACATGACGAAGGTCTGCGCTCAAACGCTGCTCCACTCGCAGTGTGTCACAGCCTTGAGTCCCCCTTTGTTAAGTCCTCTCTATTCCATTAGTAAATCATGCCCACTAGCACTCGAAAAGTGACTTTCAACCCAATATTTATTATCTGGTTGCTTTGGCTGGTTAAAAGCTGAATGAAAGCAGCAAAATTGTCAAGTGCATGGCCCAAATAAGAAATAATGCTAGGGGGATTACTGAGTTTAAACCAGTCCACTTCCCTAAAAAGTACCTTATTATACTGTCCCTCACCACCTTGAGTCAATGTATAACTAATGCAGACCTCAAATGCAAACTTTTTTATTTTTTTCCCTAAGCGCTCACAACTTCAATAAAAATTAAAAAAAACGTCTTCCAATACAGCTTAATATGACAGCCAAAGGCCATGTTTTTGTTTGAATTCTCCTCAACAATACTCACTAGTCATTACATGTCCTCACAAGTCATTACAGTACGATTATGTTCTATAGAGATGGTAGGCCATTCTCCTATGGTAGGCCATTCTCCTATGGTAGGCCATTCTCCTAAGTGTCACCAGTCAAGATTTAGGAGACAGCCCCATTCATCTCTGTAGGACGTAACATATGGTTTATCAGTAGTGATTATTTTATCATCTTTCATCAGAGATGATCTCTGCAGTATTGTACTGTGGGGCTAAACTGATATGGTAATTCAACCCTATAGTCCGAAAACTAGGGCTTACAGAAAACAGGTCAAATGGTGCTGACAAACCACAAGAGGAGTGGTGGTTCTATAGGGGATAGGGGTACCGTGCAGACAAGGTAAATATAGCTATGAAAGCTGCTTTTTTATTTTCTTACATTTGCAGCTATTTCCTTCTTTTATTATAAAAAAAATAGATATAGTTCTGCATTCAGTGTTGGTATTAGATTAAGTGTTAAGTTTAGGTTTTCTGACTTTGTTTAGGTGTTTGGGTTAGGGGTAGGTTAAGAGATGGATATTACGGTAGGTTAAGTGGTAGGGTTAGGTGGTAAGGAATTTTAGGGTAAGGTCAAAAGCTAGGTTTCAGCATTAAGAGGTGAGTTATGTGTGAATTTTAGGTGGTCGGTTACATTTAATAAAATATATATTTATTCAGAGCAAGAAAGATGATTTGCATCTTTTTTTTTCTTATTGTATTGTCTAACAATACATTATACAATCATTTATAGTACTGTAACCTTTTTACTGCAGATAATTCCACTATAATGAGCCCCTTAGTGTCACCTCGCATGACGTTGACTATGATGATTGCTTGTCCTCTGCCTGGATGGGAACCCTCAGTCCTCTCTCTAATGCCCCTATTGTTGTTTTTATAGACGGAGGTCCCTATTTAGCCTCATAAAATGGATTTTATAGGGGTGAAAGAAAGTGTATGATAATCTTTAAGAGTCCCAGAAGGCCTGTGAAATGTTACCACAAAGTATTTAAACCTTAAGCATAAAAATCTGATTCTCAGGAACACAAAAGGAAATCTCTGTGTAGACTGTAATATCTGCTTGGGCTGAGGTTCCCTGTGCAGTGGGCTGTATAAGGGGTAAACACCTTGTCAGTTTATAACTCTTTGTGTAATCCCTGCTCCAGGACCTAGCTATAAGAACAGACTGGTATTCTGTCAAGTAAATTAAATATGAAGTAGAAGATGGTCAGAAGTATAGTTGAACGTTTTTGAGACCCTTGACATAGGTGAATATATCTACACCTGATCATCACACTTTTTATGTGGGCAAAAGTATGTGTACACCCCTTTAAATTATTAAGTTTAGGTGTTTCCAGAGAAGGGTACTTTTAATGCTACAACATACAAAGACATTTTGGACAATTAAGTACCTCCAACCCTTGGGGAACCAAGAGTTTGGGGAAGGACCTTTTCTGTTCCAGCATGACTGTGACCTTGCCACAAAGGTGACTGTGCCACCTTTTCTTCGTGCAAAACCCGAACAGTCTAGTGCCGCACAGAATTTTTTGGGGAGAATTTATAGGAGAGAGAGAGGAGATATTTGTTTTATGTTAACAGTGTACAGAAAGGTATGGAGGGGAAAGAAGGTCAGGGAACAGAGGGGTATAGAGGGGAAGGAAAGTCAGGGTACAGAGAGGTATGGAGGGGAAGAAAGGTCAGGGTACAGGGGGGTATCTAGGGGAAGGAAGGTCAGGGTACAGAGGGGTAGGGAGGGGAAGGAAGATTAGGGTACAGAAAGGTATGGAGGGAAAGAAGGTCAGTGTACATAGCGGTATGGAGGGGAAGGAAGGTCAGGGTACAGGGGGGTATGGAAGGGAAAGAAGGTTAGGTTATAGAGGGGTATGGAGAGAAGGAAGGTCAGGGTACAGAGGGGTATGGAGGGGAAGGAGGTCGGGGGTTCAGAGGGGTGTTCAGAGTTGTATGGAGGAGTTCACACAGATAGAAACTGTGAGAAGCTTCTGGGGACAGGTCAGGGTTAAGAGATTAGAGATGTGGAAGGCAGCAGCCAGGCGGGTTGGGTAGAGACACAGGAGAGGCACCCCTCAGAGAGAGCCATTACTGGAGACAGTCTGCTGCTGATCACACATTATGTGAGTGTTGATCACTCAGTATGGACACCGATAACACCCTCCCGCCATTGACCCCTAAAGCGCTGCACAGCCACGTACCTGTAGCCGCCTGTGAAAGCAATGAGTCTTTCCCACATTGACAGCCGCATTCTCCGCCGGGATAATGTCCACACAGCGGAAGTTCCTCCTCCCTGCACTCAGCACTAGGATCCTGGGGTTATCACGGCCAGCTCCTCCCAGTTGTTATTGTTTAATGACAGATCAGCATCCCCAAGTCATTTGGGGATGCTGATCTGTCATTACAACTGGGCGGAGAGAGACGTGAGATCACGGCTGGCTCCGCCCAGCTGTCATTTGCGTGGAGAAAGGTCGGCCCTTCGGCAGAACTTTCTCCGCACTTCGGCTGTCACTTTGGCTCAGTCGAGCCGATGCATATGCCTTCAGCTTGGCACTTCGTTTTCACTAACCAAAGGGCTCAGACGGCCGAATAATCAGCCAAAGCTACGGCTGGATCCTTCAGCTGAATAGTCAATAACCCTCATTTTTTATTGTAATATATCATATTCATGTTTTTAGTCACTATAGGGCACCCCTAACTCTATGTAAGACAGTGCAGTTTACACCTTTGCTTTGACATAAAAAAAGACAATCAGGTACTTCTATTGTTTAATATGCACTAGGAAATGTGTGTTGGAATTTAATTTGTTGATGTTGGCAATTTATCGCTGACTATGTGTTTGTTTTTATATATAAGTCCCTTTGGATAAAAAAGACACAATGCACAGCAATGGCTCTTTAGGTCAACCAATATATTTTCCAATTCTTCAACGCACAATTTCCCACACATAACTTGTCTGTGTTTGGAAAGTCTCAAAATGTTCCTGATCTACATGCGGTTTTCTGCGTAAGCTTTAAAACCTTTATTTTTTTAATAGAATGCTGTTGTGGTCACAGTAACTATAATTATGGTCAGACTATTTCATGTCAAGCCTCTGATGTCTTTCATATTACTTATAAGAACATTGTACTTGGGATCTAGACAGAACCTCACAGGCTTGTAAGAAGCCGCCTGTAGAGACAAAGGGTTTGAAATAAACCCATCATAAACTTGGATAATTCATATTGAGAATATGATGAAAAAATACCTAATTAGAGGTTAGCTTTGGTGAAAACTGCATTTCAAAATGATCCAACAGCAGCAGATCCAGAGATTCAGACAGTTGAAATGATATAATACAATCATATAATATGATACAAAGATTGGTCTTACTCTTTAACCACCCAAGCCTTCCTGTTGCTCACTGAGGCTGCTTATCACTACGGTAAGCAATAGGGTTGCTTGAGAGGCAACAAGAGGCAGGGTCAAGTTCAACATTTGTGTCAAGATTTGCCTAAAATTTTAGCTTTATTCATCTCTGGAACTACTGAATGTTTTAACATGCAGTTTCCAATAAGGATAACTTCTGCTTATGCATTTCATATGCCGAGTCTGAGTTAAAGATGCTCCGGTTTATGGCAGATTTACTTTAAAAAAGAAGTATCACCACAACTCAAAAAAATTGCTGTTGATTCCCCAGAGGACCAAGTGCCTCTAGCACTTGGTGCCTTTCAGATCTGTGGCCACATTGTCAGGGCCGGATTTCCCACAAGGCCACTGAGGCCCAGCCTCGGGGTGGATGGAAGTAGAGGGGGAAGTAGAGGGGCGGGAGGGGTGTGGAATTCCTATCTCCGACGCCTGGGACACGCAGTTCCGGGTGACGGCGGGTAGGTTTTTTCCTATGTTTAGCCTTGCTTCGGGCAAGTAGAGCTAAATATAGAGCGGGGGAAGCTGCAGCTTGTTTTGTACAAGTGTTCTCGGCAATGCCAAGATCACCTGTAATTAGCCTGCTAGTCCGCCCTCCCCCCTATGATCCGCCCCCATCTCTGACTGCTGCTCCCCGCTGGCCGCCTCTCCGCAAGGGTTTTTAGGGTCCCCCGCTCATCTAGGGGACCCAGGACCACAGCAAGGTGGTTCAGGATGGAGAGCCGGGACTAGAGCAGAAAACTTTCATTCTCCGCTCTGCTCCGTGTGAACACTGAGATGGGAGAGCTGCACTCGCAGCCTTCCCATCTCAGCTGTCACAGGAATTCCAGCACACTGCTGTGCTCAAACTCCTGTAATGGAGGTGACAGTTTCAATAAAGAGAACCTGTCACCTCCAAATGCTATCACACAGGATACAAACTCTGTGGGTGCCAGATATCTGCTATAAGAGTTGGAAAAAAAAAAGAAATGTGTATTACAGAAGAGACAGAAACATGTTAAAGTGTACCTGTCATGAGAGAGGCAGGTAGGTGGCCATTGCAGACCTCCTTCTGAATATGCTAGTTGCCAGGCTTTAGCGCATCACAGAGCAAGCATAGATCAAATGTAGGTCCGAGAAAAGTCAGAATTTCTTATCATTCTACTTGTTTTAGGTTGGTGAAGCTAAAGTGTCAACATGATAGACAGGGCACTGGCACGTTCAGAAATATGACAGGTGACAGCTAAAGCCCACCTCCAGCCCAAAAGGCTTTATTTAGTTCTTGACAGAACAGGGAAGGGATAGAGCTTCTGTCAGGAAAAGACAGGAGAGATCCTCAATGGAGACACAGGCGGAAACAAGAACGCTTTGTAAAAACCCAAAACGAAAATGTAACATGTTGCAATTTACGTGTCCTTAGATGTGGTGGCAGCGCTTATTTTACTTCTATTGAGCTTTTTTTTCCCCTCCTTAATTTTAGTGGTTCTGACATAACACACAATACCATAGAGGGGCATGATCCTGTAGTCCTTTGTCAGCTTTCAGAGATTGTGTCCTTGTAACAGTTAGCATAGGTGGAGAACACAGGAAGTTATCCGCTCACAAGATTTCTAGTAGGAGCAGCAAGTATTTTTTTTAAACTTATCAAACAGATAAAACAACACACTGTAAATGGTATATTTAAAAGAGAACTATGGTCCAACTTTTTTGGGCCATAGTTCTCTTTAGGGTCACAGGAGGACATTTACTGCTGTGACCCAAAACTCAGCATATAGCAGGTTATTGCCAGTCCGCTGCGGCCAGATCCGAACAATATTGTCGGGATCCACCCCACCATCTTATTGACAGCTGGCTCTTCCTCCTTAGAGGCTGAGCCAGCTGTGCCCTCCCCCTCCCCTGTCTGTCCCTCTAATGAGCGCTGTAGTATTCGAGAAGGGGGGAATCCCTGCAGGGAGCTGTGACTGACAATCACCGCTCTCTGCAAGGAGAAGATCAGGAACTGATCTATCAGTGTTATGTGATTTTTCAGTCCTCGATCAATAGAGCCAACCTGTGACAGCTTCAGTGTCACACATCAGCTTCAATTATGAGGATGAATGCATTTCACTCATCCCATAATTCTCCTTTAATAGACCAAAAGGGTCCAAATAAGTGAAGATCATTGTTAGGGTTTATATACACTTTATGCGCAGAGAGGACATTTTAGAGCTTCTTATAGTGTTATTATTACCGTCTGAGCCTTTTTGTCCTTGAAACAACTACTCTTTCTGTTTCCTATATAGGTGTCACAAGGGCAGGAATCAAGGCTAAATCTCCCCATTGGATTTACAGACAAATAAAAGGCTGAGAAAACCCATCCTTACCCTATGCAAAACGAAACAATCAAAATAGCTGGATTTAGGTTTTAAAGATGTCAAATATTGACCAAGATACCCCCTCCTCCCAATCCATTAAAGGATCACTGCAAAGAAACATACTGTGAAAAATGTTGATGCTGCTATTGCTAAACACTGATTCCAAAAATGCTTGTTGTCTGGCTGCTAATCCTGTGATTTCAATACTGCCTACATCACCCAGAACAGGTATTCAGATCAGGAGCACATTTGGCAGGCACTGCCAATTCATAAACTATATATATACAATGTATATGTATATGTGATATATGTGATGTGAAATGTTCTTACCTTTCATGTGCTTGACCTGGCAGGGTGTGCTCGACATCATATCCACCTTGTTTTAGGACATCAATGACTGTATAATTCCCAAGAAAGTGACCTGTGACAGAAGAACAGCAGATGACATCAGCATGGACGGTTTCTTATTTCATTTCTTGCCGTGAGGTCAATTGTCTCCAAAAAGGATAAAACAAACTTTATACAATTTTTCTTTTTCTTCCAATCTATCAAACTAAGAATTGACTGAAATTGAGACTTACTGTCCCTGGCCCACCCTTTCATTCATATGATATCAGTTCTTTCAATAATGGAGGCTCAGCATCACATGCGGGTGTTATCTAAGGTGAGATGCATACAAATTTAGCCCGTCTAGGATCGTCCACTTCGCTAGACTTACATCCACCCACCATGGAATTTTGAAATTTACAAAACTCCTTCCAGCCCACTGCTTGCATTAGGACTGAGGGCTCTTGAGAGGAGTACCGAGGCAGGGTAATGTGATGTTTTCAGGAAGTTATATACAGCATCCTGCCAGCCCCTCCCACCATTCATGATCTGCCTGCATTGCATAGAGAAGCGCATAACATCACTGAATCTAAAATAAGGTGTGTAATAAAAACAAGATTGTATTTAAATATGTCTTTAGCATATTGATGAGGGGGAGAGGGAGGAAACAGGGAGGCAAAATATAAGCAAATGACATTTTAACAAAAAGGATGGAAGCTGCAATAACATAACACAGCAGCGATAAGACAAGAAAATCCCACGAGGGCAGTTGATTGATGCTACACATAGACTGTGGCGAGACTGAGTATGGACACATGTATCCGATTGATTAAGTTGAGTCGGTCCACAATTTGGCTAGATTCTTATCACGCTTGCCTTGCAGCACTGAGATCTGAGTTTAAATCCCAGCAGGGACCCTGTCTGCACGGTGTTTGTGTATTGTTCATTTGAGTTTCCTCCCACAGTTAAAGAATATAGTGTTACATTAATAGGCACTGTGAGCTTCTTTTGAAGGGACAGGGACTGATGTGAATGGTACTATATGCTCTGTAAAGCCCAGTGAGATATGTCTGGACTATGAAAAATATGGGAAATAAATAGGATAATAGTAAGCTACACTCGGACTTGCTAAACAGTTCAGATCTTTATTGCCCTTCATGCAATAAAACATAAAAGCTACAAAACTATTACCCTAATTTATTGTGACAGATGGTGAAAACTCCGGCAGAGGGGAGGTCAGAGAGTCTCTTGCCATGGGAATGCATTTCAAATGAGGAAAGAACAGCTGCAATCCTTCCTACATACGTGTACAACACACACACACACACATATACATACATACACATACTGTAGTAGGAGCATTCACCAAGGGGGTGAAGGGTTGAGCAACCTGTAATCAAGTGCACATATAGCCACGCAATGACAGCTGCTAACCCTTTTAAAACCAGATGTGCTTTCATTGTAATTTATCCACATCAGCCTCAGGTTCCTAAATCAAAGCTTATTTTATTGTCTTGCCAGAAATCACCATGAGAATGGCCTCCTCTCCCCTGTACAAGCAGCAGCAGGGAAAGTTACAGCCAGGTCATAGGTGGAAAGTGGTGTAAACCCTATGTTTTAAAGTGGACCTATAATTCAAAGTTATAGTTCACAGGAATCATTATGTCGCAAGTCATGGCCAAATGTCTGTGGACACCTGACCATCACACCTATATGTGTTTGTTGAACATCACATTCCAAAATCAGGGGCACTAATATGGAGTTGGTCCTCCTGTGCAGGTTTGGAACAAGTACAAGTGTGCCGCTGGATTCTTATATTTAGAAGATCGGTCGGTATCTGATAGAGCACAATAGCTCCAGTGAGGCTGCTCTCAGCAAATACAGGATGTCCCACATATAAGGGAATCAAGGATTGAAGATATATGTTTTCAATCCTTGATTCCCTTTGTTTTATAAATATTTATTAATTTTCAAACATCAATCCATGTTTCACACACTCTACAAAGCTGACATACAATCAACATCAAGACAAAACAAAACAAGACATCACCTTAGTTCCTTCCAACCTCTACATTATACCCATTATCCATAACCCAAACTATATCTGCACAGGGCCAGCCTTCCCAATTTTACCCTTTAACGAGATGTGTCATATTATATTTTACTTTTATTATTAACTACCAGTTAATTTTAATTTCATCAGTGTTTCCATTTTCCAACCCTTCAGCTCAGACAATAATTGTGTGCTTTCCTTAAATCGATACTCTATGTGCCAAATATTCTGTGCACCTCAAATATTTTATCAAAGTGAAAAGTGAGTCAAAATGTAATTAATTTTGTTGATGAAAATGTGATAGTATGTGTTTTTATATTTATTTAAAAATACCATTAATTGTGCATAATTATATCCTTAACGCATATTTATCTTAAATAGCTACCAGTAACTTTAAAATTAATTCCCCCCCCCTCATCCCCCCCCCCCTTATCTGTCATTATTTGTAATGTGATTCCCTTTGTTTGTGGGACATCTTGCACATATAATAGGATGCTCCCTTTTATGTGAGACATCTCATTTGATGCTTTCATTGGATATACAGTCCAATGAAAGCACCAAACAAGATGGAATAATTTCAAAAAGGTTTAATAATGGAATGGGTTCATAGATGATAAGAAAGAACAGACAACACATATTGGGGGTTTAAAAATCTCCCCCTTCTACAGGGTTAAACATGATAGGTGGTTATATGGACTCATAAGTTGGCGCAAATCACCAGGTATTCATTATTTGCTGTGTAGAGTATAACCAACATCAGTGAATCAGAAAAATTGCCCTGTGCAGATTTAACATCCTTCACTCTTCTGGAAAGGCTTTCCACAAGATTTTGGAGTGTGTTTGTGAGAATTTGTGCCCATTCAGATATGACCGGACTAAAAGGCACAATAAAATAGAAGGTTACTTACCTGATTGGAGGTAGGTTAGGTAGGTAGGTTGTCTCAAGGGGATTTAGAAATGGTTTGAAGTGGTGGAGAGAGCTGAAACTTCAGTTGGAATTAGCATGAGTGAACTTCCCACCAACCAGCTCCTTGTCATCAGGTGATTACTGATAAGGCAGTTCCTGGTTTAAGTGAGTGGTTTAGTGTGCCCATGAAGGGGTTACAAAAATTGGTGCTAGTTAGAATGTTTAAGGGACCTGCTTTGGGTATGGCGTCCTCAAGTTCATTGAGGCCAACTGGGTGTGCCCTAGGATTCATGGTTCGGTATGGTCTCTGTGGTAATCCATAAGCTGCCCCTGAGGCAGTGTGTTGTGGCTGGGGACCTATTATAATTAAGAGAATTTGTGATGGTGATGACACCTTCATAGACCTGCAACCCTTAATCTTCCCAGAAGTGTGTTTTGTATTTTATATTTGTATTTTGTAATAGCAGGCTTTGTTCAGGGGGAGGATTTATTTTAGAGAGCTCTGCGGTGAGGTGAAGGCATAGTAGGGTAAGCTAAAAGAGCATCTGTGCGGTCAGGTGTTGATGTTACATAAGAAGACTTGGCATGCAATTGGTTTTTTCAATACATCCCAAAGGTGTTCAGTAGGTTTGAAGTCAGAGCTTTGTGCAGACCGGTTAAGTTTCTCTGCAAACTGGTCAAAGCATGCCATTGTGCACAGGGGTACAGTCATACTGGAACAGAAAAGGGCCTTCCCCAAACTGTTACCACAAGGTTGGAATGCACAATTGTCTGTAGAAGTCTGTGGCAGTAACAGTATCCTTCAGTGGTAACACCTGAACTCAATCACGAGGAGGGATATCCACATACATTTGACAATGCAGTATAGGTATGCTGGACAGGTGTCCATAAATGGAAGTATGTTCTCTAATCGTGTATCAAGCTGACTGCATGATGCAGCCCAATAAACTGTCTCTGAAAAGGATTGCACAACACCTAAGATACAGATTCATAAAAACATGATGTTAGTAATAATTCTCCACCGTGACACCATGTGTCTTCTTTACATTGACTAAGCCGTGATAGGGGTACATTACTTTCCAATTATATAATCAGGAACAGATTGCTACAAAACATTACTGGTTTATCATTGTAAAAGCCTCGCTTAAGACTACTGACCCGCTGAGGAGATGATCAAGAGAGAAATCATAGCAAAGTACTTTGATGATAAGTCTCAGATTTCCTTAAAGGCTATGTAATCCATAAATTCCCCATCTGGCACAATAATTCCCATTGTTTTGTCCTCACTGGAGAAATATGGGATTCACTTCTATTATGCTGGGTAGAAAAAAAAAGAACTTATGGAATAGGTTTATGAAAACCGCAGACCTAGCAGTAAATAACAATAGTCTGATCAGGTGGAAATCAAAAGTGAACATCTGCTTTCCCTTTGAAGGGCAAAGTGACAGGTCTCATTTTATGACAGCCACCTTAACTGTTTATACCTACATTTCCTTCCTTCACTGGTTGCTTCATTCATCCAGGAGAAAGAAGGCACATATCTGGTACCGAATATGGGGGGAGCAAGTAATTCACTCTTGCACACATGTTCCTTCTGCATGATGGTTTTTGTGAAGGGATAGAAGTGCTATAAAAAATGGTATCGACAGCTACTATTATTGAAACATGTTATCTGTTATCAACAGCATTTTGCCCTGCAGAAAGGGGTTAACTCCGTTGGCTACTTTTTTCACATAGTTTTAAATAAAGGGGAATAATTAATTAACTTCAACACGCTTTGAAGAGGCCCACAGAGTGCTTCTACGCGTTGAGTGGCCCCAGAGATCTCCCCAATGGGTCTAGAGCTACCTCACACACTGACCATTCCTTCCATGAGGCAGCAGTGGTGCTTGGAGATTGTCTGCTCAGTGGTGCCACTAAAAGAAGAACTCTATTAAGCACTACGTACACCTAATTTAATACCTTCTCTACAAGCTCACACATGTAAGTGTTGGCACGAAGGAGGGCTTTCAATTCAGAAAGCAGTGATCAGGATTAGGTGTGACCAAGTGCTGATTGACAAGCTAAAGGCTTGCCAGAGTCCCCCCTTCACATCAGGAGCTCCCTTCACATCAGAGTTCCTCTACTTGATATTGGAGTCCACCCTTCACATTAGAGTCCACCCTTTCACATAAGAAGCCCCCTCTTTCCCATTAGAAGTCCCCCTTACTTCAGGAGCCCTCTTCACATCAGTGCTGAGTCACATTTACTTCAGGAGTCCATGAACTCATCGCACTCCTGACTGCTCAGTCCATGAACAACTTGCGGGTGCTATGCTGGCAGACGGATGGCGCCCCCATGGACAGGAATATAGATAGGACACCGGCACTCCAATTTAGATGAAGAAAACTCTTTCATTGGCATGCATTTAGCATATCACATAAGTAGTCCTATCTATAGTCATATTCACATCAGGGTCCCCCCTCACATCATTGTCCTGAGTCCCCCTTTCACATTAGAGTCCTACTTTACAATAACATCAGAGTTGTATGTTAATGTAGCAATATGGAAGAGGGCAGGAAGCGGAGCAGGTCTAGAGGGAGGTGGGCTCCAGATAGAGTTCCTGCCATCCTCTTCTGAATGCTGGTGGCAGCCCTGCATGCCACCCACACTGGTTTAAAGCCATGCGTTTCCATGGTGTGGGCACACCAGTAACGAATGACATGATGCAATAATACGGGACAAACTGCACCCTGTATGAAATGGAAACTGGAGGCAGCATTTTCCTTTGAAATCCAGAATGATCCCTTATTACACTGAGTGGAGGGAAATCCTGATAAGGCAGGGGTGTGGAAATTTTGGAAAAAACTACTTGTCCAAGGATTAAAGTGGGGGCCGAATCTACTTGTCCTTCATGACAATCTACTTGTCCTGATACAAAAAAAATAATTTTAACCAAAACCGTATTTAGCAGTGCTAAGAAGCGCTTCTCATTGGTCAGTGCCGTCAGGTGACCTCGTTGACCAACGAGTGCTTGCAATTTGCGAGCGAAATTCAGAATACATAGAACAGGTACAGATAGTACACCCGTACTGGTGGAGGGGGAAGGACCGTTCGCCGAAAGGTAAGTATAGTGGGAGGGAGATTTGTGTGGGTAATTCCGTTTTCCCTAATTACTTGGGAAAGTGAATTTACCCTTTAGGGTGGGTGCAGACCTGCGGATTCCCGGGACGTGCGATCGTGTGCGGTAGCCTCCGCAGGTATGGGGTTACATCTGGGTGGCAATCGCTAAAAAAAAGGTACATGCACCTCGCAGTGTTTTCAACCGTGATCGTGTGGCATCGCCCGGGCGTTATTGCTGCAGGAAAACACGCAATCTGCCTGGCACGACTGGGGTGCCATTAGAAAATAATGGCACAGACAGCATGATCAGCGGATGTAAGGGGTGCAGCTGCCATTTAACTCAACCAACACAGAGCACTAGAATGTGAGGGCAGGGAGCAACATTTCCCACTAGACTTATTATTATGGGTGACGTCAACAGTGAAGTGTAGAAGGCAGCAGTATGTTGGGAAGTCAGTTTGAGCACAATAGATATCCCGCAGCTTTTTGGTGCTGCTTAGGCCCTCTGCTTTTGAGTTCACTTCTTCCCAAAGCTTATAATGGAGCAGTTTCATGGTGAAACATGAAGAAACTAAAGTTTTAGGATCAATTCCTTATCACAAAATAGGCCAGGCATGTGGGGAGATAGTCAGAATGTTGAGTAATCCAGAAGTGTGTGCAGCTAATCCATTTACTCGCAGCCATTCTTATTATCCGCTTTGTCCGTGAGAAATGGAGAAGGGAATGCATGGTGACCTGTTAGTCTTTAGCTGGCACAGGACTGTTAACAGTTTGCCAAGACTTCCTCTGATAACGCGTGTAACACTTTCACAGACCTGTTTCTTTTCAACAGGGGCTCTTTATATGTTCAAAAGGCCATCAGATATTTTATCCCTGACCACGCTGCAGTGCCGGGTTATGTGGAACTTTGCACTGGAGGAGGCCAGCCACATGGGGAAGTGCAATGGGGTCACAGGAGATCAACTGATAAAAAAAATGAAGAAAACTAAAGTCCCTTTTCACTAATTCCTCCATGTTTCTAAGTATGGGAGCATAAGATTTAATGTTTACCAAACTAGTAAAATAATTTAACAGTGAGTGTTGTTTTTGTTATGGAAACTCCATTCACTTCCAAAACTGAATGTTAAATGCAAATAAAATTTTCAACAACTTTTAACAAGTCTCTGATAGCATTATCGAATGTTCTGACGAAGTTTGGCTTATGAACATTTGTACGAAAATGTACCAGTGTATGGCCAGCTTTAAAGCAAAACTCCTGCCAAATCAAATCTTAACCCTTGCAGTGGGGCTACTCTAGCGCTGCAAAAAACACACAGGGTTCTTCCCCCTGTTAAAGGAGACAGCACACCAATTATTCCCACCAACATCCCCATTATCAATAGTGCGATTAACACATCTTTGTGGAGCTACCCCTGCATTGCAAGGGTTACGTGCTTGTTATTGTCTACGATACAAAATAACAAAGTTATACTCACCCTAACCTCTGAGCCAGCTTGCTCTTAGATCAGTCCCTTCCACCTCGCTCCCCCTCTGCTGCAGCCATCTAAGGTCTTGTCAGTCATCTCGTTCTACACACAGTGTATAGGACGTGAGAATGCCAAGGGACAAACCATCGCTGCAGCGGAGAAGACAAACGGGAGGGAGTGCTGTCACAGCCGGCTGGCTCTGAGGTTCAGGTGAGTATAACTTTTTAATGTTTTAACCTAGAACACAATAAGCACTTATCCCTTGCAGTGCAGAGGCAGCCCCACTGCAAGGGTTAAGAACATTTTTACCCGGAGTTGTTCTTTAACGATAGTACTATTAATGCCAAGGCTAAATTTGAAAGAAGGCTTCAGCAATATTTCTACACTGTAAAAGAAATGTAACATTCATGTTGAATCCGCCTTTTAGAAGGTACAAGAATTATAAGTCGTTAACTTCAGCTTGCCAAAACATGCGTGATAATAACTCAACGCTATTCTGCTGTGGGTCTGCTCTAAGCCCAACATAGCGCACAAATCCACGGCATTCTTGTATAAATATTAGTGGAACAGAAAATAAGGAACCCAGTAAATGGTCGAGTGCCCATACATTATTTTCCTATAAGAGCTCTTCTGCAGTTAGAGCGTCCTCAGCTATTAAAACAAGATTTTTTTTTTCTTTAAAGCGGTTTACATAAGGATTTGGTTCCTTCGCTTACGAAATGGAGCCCAGCTAAATGCAGGCTCTTTATTTTGCCCCAAAATAACACAACGTGAATCCGGCATTTACGGTCATTTCTAACGAAAGTGAAATCCATCGGAGACATGTAAATTGGCTCCCAAAGGAAAATAAAGTGGGACGTGGAAACGCAAATATTTTTATAAAAAAAATAAATAACAGGTTTTTGTGCCGTAATTAGTCAACGAGACACATGGTAGAAAGATGGTCACAAATGCGGAACTAAGTGAAGTAGATGGAGCGGAAAATCTTTTCAAAGCTGACCATACCTGGATCTTGTTATTGTAAAAATATGAACTCTCGGTAGGGAACGCGATTTTAAGGACGTGTCCATAGTCAAAGTCCTTGCTGGTCAAGCTTGCAGCGTTATAGAGTTTATGAGGCATGTATTACAACCTAAAGCAATCTTTGCAGTACAATACAAGATATGCAAATATTGTCCAGGCCCTCCTCCTTTACAAAACCAACCTGTGAAGAAAAATTGTATTATTGTACTCACTGTAAAATCCATTGTGTTCACTGAAGGGCAGAGTGAAGATCTTAGATCTGGAACAATGGGTTATAGTGCCACCTGCAGGAGGAGGACGTTAGGAACAAAACAAAAAAGAGCCTAGGAATGGCCTCTGCTGGTGGCCAATTCCCCCACCCCAGCTGCTGACCAATGCTTAGTTAGTAACAAGCACTAAGGAGAAGACAATCCTTCACACATAGAGGGTGGGCACTGTGTCCTTCAATGAACACATAGCAAATGTTACAGTTATCATAATTTTACGGATTTTACGGCGAGTACACAGTCCTATTTTCTCTTCCGTTTGTAGCCCCTATGTAAATGTAGATATGTGCTACTGTAGAGATCTGTATTCCGGATTACAAACGGTCAATTGCCTCTGTCTGTGAAGAGAGGTGGGGACTTGTGGGCATTGTAGGACAGAGCCAATATGGATGCATTACAGAAAGGACGTGGAGAACTACATCCCCCAGGATGCTTTGAAAGAGGAGGCAGGAGGACTATGGGCGGTAACAAGTGAGCGCGGTGAGTCTAGGTACGGGATCTGAAGTGTGCGGACGTCCGCGAGACTGTGTGAGCGAAGGCTGCCTGCAACCGAGTGATCACCTTTGTCTGATAGGGACACACAGGCTCTGTACCGGAGTGTGAAAGGACTATTGTCCGGCTACAGAGCGAGGGAGAGAGACGGGGATTGAGTGCCCACACTGAGGCCTAGTGACACGTTATCGGCGGAGATATTGCGGCCTGGTCATGCGGCCGATCCAGCCACTGGAGTGACCCAGTCAGCCCAGCTGAGTGAGCAGAAGTGAACGAAGCCAGCGGTGATTGTGACAGAGAACCTAGACGAGCGGTGATGTGTTCCGGGAAACCCTAGACGAGCGGTGATGTGTTCCGGGAAACCCTAGACGAGCGGTGATGTGTTCCGGGAAACCCTAGACGAGCGGTGATGTGTTGCAAGAGGCCACAGATGACTTCTTCTTCCTCCTAGGTGTCGGTCTGACGAAAGAGGGACTTCCATCTGCTGCAAAAGACACCATCTTTCCAGACAACACTGGGAGCGGTGAGAGGCCTATGGGGCCAAACTGACAATGCACTTTTACACATCTGCTACACAGTATGGGTCCCAACGTTGGCTAGCATAGGACATTGGTGTAATGAAGTGTACAGCGCTAAATGCCCTTCAGGAAATTAGATAACGGTAGGGATCATATGGTGTCACCTCCGTGTCAAGCAATCGTGAAACAGTGTATATATAATAAATATTTGTGTAAAAACTTATAGTACGTTATAAAATGTGTCAGCAGGTGTCATAAAAGGCGTGTCATACATGAACCTTATTAAATAAATAAACAAAAATCTTCAAAGAACATGTGTCATATATGTGAAAAAAATATTATTGTGAAAAAAATATTAAATAAATAAATAAACATGTGTCATATATGTGAAAAATAAATATATCACAATATAAAACAGTCTGTGTTGTTTTCTATTGAAAATAAGTAGAAGTATGCACTTATAATATAAAAAATGCACCCAAAGTTCTTAAAGCTCTCCGATCTTCAAAACAAAAAAAGCCCAGAAGAATGAGAATCAAAATCAAAATCAAAAGAAATGTCCAATATTATTGGCCTCCATTGGATAAGAATAAAGGCTTTCGACCATCAGGGATCTGGTGAGTGCATTCCCTAAAGGGGACCTGCCTGCTTTTTTTTTTTTTTTCTATCGTTTTTTTGTTGGACACTTCATAATATTGGACATTTCTTTTGATTTTGATTCTCATTCTTCTGGGCTTTTTTTGCACTATTTGATGTTTCACTGTCATTAAATCCTTTACAAAACCCTTTAAAGGTGTGTTGAGGTGCTGTGGGCGGTACATTGGTGCAGGGGGACAGAAAGACCGGTCACAACCAGCGTCTCCTGCGGGGTAGCGCTACACGTTTATTAAAGGACACAGTGAAGATCATTGATCTGTAACCACTGAGACATCACAAATGAATGAAAAATGAGGGGTGGGCCAACATAACAAACCCCTAAAAAACAGAAGCAGGGTCAAAGTGCCGCCTGCAAAACCTTGTGACCAAAACTTACATCCGCAGACACCAACACATCAACTTTATAGAAAATAGCAGCAGAGGCTGTGACAAGAGTCCTACTTCGGAAGGTGGGGCTATAACTCAGTGGTCTCAGATCTACAATCTTCACTCTGTCCTTCAAATGAAGGGAAGAGAAAATTGAAATGTATATTTACCTAACCCCAGTCTTCCTCATTGCTGATCATGACATCACCATCCCTTTAGGTAGATTCCTGGACAATGAAAAGCAGGCAAAATCATGCGAGAAGACACTCCTGTCCATTGTTGTGGGATTTGGGCAGGTTGTTATTCCTCAGGATCCAGCCAGAAGGAATGTGACCTCCATGGTCCACATTTAAAGAGGTGCTGCAAATTCACTTGTATGTGCAGTGAGATGAAGAAAAATGTCAAACAAGCGAGGTGGCTCGCACAAACAAAATGTCTCAATTTGGCGAGGTGCCTTGCACATAGCAAGGTTTCCCTCCATGGGTACCCAACAGGAGCACAAACCACAGAAATACAGAAAGAACTGCCACACCAAAACTGGATGAAAGGACATAAGATCATTTTAATTGTTGGTAAATAGATCATATAAAAACAGCCAATGTGTTTCAGGGGCAAGACCACTCCCTCTTCATCAGGGCTATACCAATAAATGTAAAGTCATAATGATGAAACATTATGGGGTCTATTCACAAAGCTGCCGAAGGATCTGGCCGTAGCTTCGGCCGATCCTTCGGCTGGCTTCGGCCCCAGGACCCCTTCGGTTCAGGAGAACCGAGGGGGTGCTGTACGGGCTATTCACAATAGCCCGTACAGCTCCCGATCACGGCCGAGCAGCTCAGTCGAGCGCTGAGCCGTGCTGAAAGCCAAAGCAAACAGTGTTCGGCTCACTTCACTTCTGATCGGTCATTCACTCGGCTGCCCTCGGCAGCTTTGTGAATAGACCCCTATGTCTAAATATGCATGCATATGAGCATGTACAGCAAAATAAAAAAAATCACATAATAACCCAAAATATATCGCACAAACTTCAATTATGTCATAGAGGAAGAACATTTTAGTGAATTAGATGCACGGCTGAGAAAAAAACATGCACAGGTTTATTTAGATTTGGAAATGGCAAGACAGATTTGGGCAGGGGGTGCCACAAATCTTTCTTTTACTGATGACCTCAGATCATTCTTCAAATGGCTTTTATCCACAGTGACGCCAAATTGCAAGAATTTTGCTGACAGAGTAACCCAGGCAAATCATTTTGGTACAATTATGCTCTTATCTACTGTAATATTTCACAGTGAAAAGAAGCAGTCCTTTGATTAAGAAGCCTTAGAAGTAATATAACAGATGAAGTCACTCCGGTTGCCAACTGATTTGTTTGGTTTGTCTTAGGAGGGCAAAAAAAAAAAAGAAGACAAAGAATGAAAAACAAAATAACAATTTCTCGTATTTTGGCTGAATTCTCCTTCTTGGACTTGTATGAGCTCTTTGGCATTCACGCGGGGGAGATTACTCCCAGCCTGTGAAAGTTTTCTTACAGCCAAGTCTGCGCAGGAAACAAAACACTTTTTCATGGAGGGCAATTAGCTCAAAAACATCAAAAAGAAAAGAAAGGGAGGGGAAAAAAAAAATCATTAACTTCTCGGGCAGCTTGTGAAATGAAAGGCCTTCGCTTGGAGATGTGTCGACTTTGCCGTTTCCCATTGGAAAAAAAAAATTATCGATGTTGTGCGATGTACAGTCACCCTGACGGCCAACAGGCAAGGCAGACAAAGGACTGAGTCAACTCCAGCAATCTCAGCAAATTACGGGGTCAGGTTTAGGAGATGGGTCGCCAGTGTCAGAACGGGGTCTCCCAGTTCACCAATTTCGAGTTCAAAGGTGACCTGCACGTTCAGAGGCACCGTGGAAAATGTGAAGGCTGAATGGGACTGTGGCTGAGTCACAAACAAGCCGAGTTGCATCTACTGCTCTGGGGAACCAGTTAATGCGTTTCACACCCCTCCCCCCCAGTAGCTAGTGGGTTAAAAAGATTAACCTCTACAGAAAGTTCAAAAAAAAGAGAACAGTCCTTATTTTGTGCAGCTAATACTTGTATTATTATAATTTTTTTGTGGCAGTTATGTCAATGGAAAACAAACTATAGGGCTCTCATGAGGGGAATGCACACTATACAGTATGTGTTGTACTTGTCACATTACATACACCATGTCAGTTCTGGATGGATACTGCTGAAATAAAGTTACTAATTCTCTATGTATCCCTCTGGGAATGCAGAAATGAGATCCCCATGCTGGAGTCTATGGTCCTGCCCTTGACAAAGCCTCCACAAAGTCATGCAAGAGGGTCTCTTCATGTTGTATTAACAACAAAGTGGGAAGGTATTTGCAAGTCAACAGACTCTCCTTCCGATTTCCTTCTGATTTGTTGCATTCTGTCGCATTTTTTTCCTGTTTATCTTTCTTTCTTTTTTGCAAGCTTTATGTAAAGTAACAGGTCCAGAGTGGACATACTTCACTATAATGTTTTGCATTTGGCATGCGTTTTCGATGTGTTGCATTGCGCTGAAAAAAGTAAAGCATGTTCTACTTTTTTCAGGGCAACATACGGCAATGTAACTCTGCAGTGTGAACTGTTCCCATACGCACTCATTCATTTTTCATTGCCCTTGCGTTTCCACTAGTAAGAAAAAGCCCTTTTTTAGTTATTTGCACACAATGAGGAAAAGGGGGTGTCACAATGATGAGCACAAGGTATCATTCTTGACATGTGCCTGGGGCAACATGATATCCATACATGACCTTTATTAATGGACTTGGTTTCCTCTATCCAAAAGCTTCTGATCAGACCTACTAATATCATTATAAATAATGTAATCTATGCTTGAGCTGAAATAAAGGTGTTGGAATTGCATGTACCCTGTGGTAAAGTATCTGTGAGTACTGACAACTGCAATCCCCAATGAGAGAGTACAGACAGTCTCCACGGTGTATACAAGTACAGTGTGCAGAGGCACCAGCACAGTTTGGTAAACCTTTGCCGAGTGATAATGAACACCTATAAAGCCACACATGTTCATTATTGCTTCTAAGGGCACCTTGTTATGCTAGATCAGGGGTGGACAACCTTTGTACTGGGAGTCATAACTACGGCTGTCAGTCTTGCAATACCTCATGCGACTTGTAGTTTTATCACAACTGGAGTGCCAAGGATGCCTATTCCAGTGTTGGATGATTGCTTGAAAAGTGTACAGGGTATAGGTGCCATGAGTCTGTATATTCTTTAGGGATGCACCGATACAGGTTTTTTGGTATTGAGTACCAGTACCGATATTTATCTTTCGGTACTCGCCTTTACCGAGTACCGATACTTCTGCTAGCAAGGAACCAGCTTCCCGATCAATAAGGAAACCTGGCGTCGTGTCATTACCCGCCGCCTGGCCAATGATTAGCGAGGAAGCCAGCTCAATGCTGTTTGGCTGGCTCAATGCTGATTGGCTGGGAAGCCAGCTCAATTCTGCAAATCTCCCTCAGACTGGATGTTACAGTATCGGAGTTAGTATCAGCTTTTGGGCGAATACTCACCCAATACTCAGTTTCGCCAGCGATACCAATACTAGTATCCATTCAGTTGCTGCAACCCAGGTGCCACCAGGATGGGCGTCACCTGGGGTGGCTGCCATGCTTGTGGTATGACCCATCATCACCCATGTGCAGTGATGTACTTCACTGCTGGTGGCCATCTTGGTGATAGACGATGGCAAAAAGAGGAGGGAATATAGACCTCGTGGGATCAGGTATTCTGCCGGGTCCCCCCTCTCTATCATACTGCTGTCGGGCTCTAGTTCCATGACCAAGTGCCCGACTTTTAAGAAGGTATAACACCAAAATGACTCTGATGGTGTCACCCGATGCGGGCCGCACTGCCCTTGGGACTCCACTGGGCAGAGGATGTTTCTAATATGGTTTTCATGGACAACATGAAATTTTAAAAAAGAGTTTTGGTGTGGAGCTTAGAGAAGTTAGAAATTCAGTAATGCTGTAAGAAGTGGCAATTGCAGTATTCCCTGGTACATCCCCAAAATACAATAAGTGAATTATCGCGGAGTTTAGCTTTAAAGGACATGAAAGGATCTGAATAGTAGCTGCTGTTCCTGATCATTAAAATAAAGTGTGAATAAAGAAGACAGAATGGATATTTCGAAGCCGTCTATCTGAAAAAAATGTACAAACTTGTCATGTGACATCTGACACAGATAATTAATGAGAGGAATTCCAGCCAAGTCAGGACTAGCACCGTCCTCAGTTCTGCGCAGACATAACAGCTCAAGTAATAAAATCCAAAGTGTAAAGGAGAAGAACACTTATTAGTTTTATTTTCCTCTTTGCCTCTCGCCCTGCACCTCAGGTGCAAGAATCCCGCTTCAAATGTAATGTTTAGAGTTTGTATATATTTTCTTTTTATTATTTATTTATTCAGGGATACAGATGAATACATGTAAATGTTTTTTTTTCCACTTTTCTAGTCAGCTATATATAAAATATTTCAGGTATATTTAAAGTGTTATTAAAGTCAAAATGCTTTGATGGTACTTCAATTACCATTTAAATCACTAACCATGGATGCCGCTCCTTGACGGTTACAAGTTTTAGTTTCCTGCAGAATCAGCTGGTCCCCTGAGTTCTGGTCCTGATATCCTGCTTTAGGGTGACTCCTTTCCCTTGCAAGGTCCTATGGAGCCACCCTTGTGTGTGCTAGTAAGCTGTGTGTCTCCATAAACACACAGGTGCAGCAAGACAAGACACTCCCTTGCTGCCTACTCCCTCTCCATTCACCGAGCTAGTAGATGGATGGCTGCTGCAGACTGCTCTGTCCCTTGTGATCTTGTACTGGACAGGAAGTTCACAGAAACTGAGCTGAGAGAGTTGGAGCTTTTTGGAAACATGATGGGGGGAATTTTTCCAAAACTGGAGCAGACAAAATCTAGAGCAACTGTGCATGGCAACCAATCAGATTCTCTCTCTCTGGTCCTCCAGCTGTGCTCTAACTACAAATCCCAACATGCCTTTGCCTCTGGGAGTTATGCATGTAACTGTCAGTGTTGCAATGCCTTATAGGACTTGTAGTTCCACAAAAGGTAGAGGGCTGCAGTTGCCCACCCTGCTCTGATGGCATTATTACTGAATGTTCTGAACAGATTTTTCCTATGAACGTTCGTAGAAAAAGAATCTACCTTTGTATGGCCAACTTAACTCGGAGCTGCTGATCTACTCCAGCCTCTCTTAGACACTTTCTGTCTACATGCACTCACTCCAGGGAAGGCTGCACATCAGTGATCTGGCCAGCTTCCTGATGGTGACTTCAGTTGACCATGACTGCGCAATGTTGGTCAACAGCCATTTGTAGTCTCAGTTGTGAGTGATAATGCAGGAGCAAAACAGCTAGACAGCTGACACCTCATAACAGGAAGTGCCTATACAAGGACCTTCATGGCAGGATCATCGGGCGATATTTTAACAACAGATGAAAATTCAAGAATTGTATTTAGAATGACATTAACATTCTAGGAGATCTTAGTGATTGAGTTTAGATCTACTTTAAGATCAGAAGACAAAAGGTCATCTTTTCCAGTTTGAAGGAACACGAGTCATTTCCAAAATTAAGAAAAATTTTAATATGGAAAGTCAGCACCTCCTCTGGAATGACCATATCAGTCATATTTGGCCATTATCATGTATGACCGCGTCTGTTGGAGATCGCAAAGCTTAGTGCCAAAAATTAGAAGTTTCAGGAAATGGACACTAGAGAAGACGTTCAGGCTTTGACACGATGCTTCAAAAATCTTTCACATTTTAATTGCTGGATTTTGCTTCTGTAATTTATGTGCAATTTTTTTCGCACTCAGCATCGGGCCCCCGTCTGGACTCGGCGGCCTCCTGCAGAGAACGAGTTAATGCCGCCACTTCGAGGAAAGGCCTTTGGCAGTGGTAAAATGTTGTTACATGGTTCAATGCTTTCACTGTTTCAGCACCAGCATGCCTTGCTATGCGGGATGGCATCCTCAAACCTTTGGCTCTGAAGTGCGTGTGTGGGCAGCAAGTTTGTCCAGCATCCCTCGGCCCTCTCCTGACAGGAGCAAAATGTTTTCCCTCTGGTTTCTTTTCGGTTGCCATGGACATGAATGAGGCAATAAGAACAATCCCAACATTCCCTTTATGGCTTCTCATTCTGGACTTCTCCAGATTCACTTCAAAGTAACTGAATTCCTGAGTACTTTCAGCTGCCAAGCACTTGTAAAGAGCGACATGAATCAGCCAGGGCGTGCGGCCCACAATTCCCACATCAAAGGCTTCCCAACAAGACACTCTCTCCTTGGAGTGTAATTAGCATGTTGTAATCTAAACAGTCCATTTCTCTTCAATTTATTTTAATTTCTCCCAAGGTGACAAAAGATGTAATTATAGGGGACTGGGGGAAGGGAGAGGGGGTGACGAGTATTTAGAAACGGTGCTAGCTTGATTACCAGACTCTATGAAGGCGTGCTCCCTGCTTAGCCTCCAGATATCTGCTAAAGGTCTGGCGCCATGTCCACCATGATAACTATTATCTCACAGGCTAGTTGTGGAGGGACTGACCCTTTAATGTAAGTCTTCGGCACACTGATTTGTTAAAGGAGCAGTCTGCCTTCAATTGATACTTTCATTTTGATATTTCAGATGGAAGCACCTATTGTCTTAAGCCTTTGGATCCTTTCCCCTTGGTTCCCAGCTATACTCATCACCTACATACATAATAATAGTGCATTGATGTTCCTTAGGTGTTTATTTTTAATGTGCTGTACAAATTCATCAAGAGGTTGTAGACTATTTGATAGTAAAGAGTGGAGTTTGGATTGGGAATACAGGCAGGGAGATTTAACCAAGTTATACAAGACAGTGATGTTCTGATATGATATAGAGAAAAGCCTCTTCTTGTGTCTTCTGTATGGGATCACATCAATTGAGGGTGTAGAAGAAGCTTTTTACTAAACAACAGCATATATCTTAATTAACACATCAGGCTGGATACATATATATTTTATATGTATTATATTCAGAACGAAAAAATATTTTTAAGAAATCATAAGAAAAATATATATGTTAAGTTAAATATGAATTGTTGCATATACATATATCATACTTACTATGTGTAGCCAGCAACACATAATAATATAATAACTCTACTATACTACCCATGGTAGCGTCAATTCCACACTTTTGCTGAGTCATTTCATTAATTTGCTCTGAATAGGAATATATGGCAGTGAGCCATAGGAGGGATACAGCCCTTACCACTATTCTCATTGAAGTCTTCTTGAAGTTATTATATTATTATTATTATTATTATTTCAGTAAATGGTTGCAGGTTGTAGTCTTAGTAGTTGCAGAGTGAATACTGAACTCCAAACCTTCTTGTTGTATTCTTCCTATGATATAATTTACTACTTTCTGGAGTGTCTTAATGAGTAAAACCACACAACCCACAAGAGCAAATTTCGCTAAATTATGGCTGCCCAGTCATTAACCGCACAAAGATGGAGCACCCTTGTCCCCCCACAAGATGGAGTATAGCGATGTCATGACTTGCCACCCGCAATTACACAGACTCAGCACAGTGGAACATATGGGAGCTTTTTCCACTTAGCAATTACAATAACATTTCGATGACTTGTATACTGAGGCAAAATTCTCCGTTAGGCATCATTAATTTTCAAAATACTTTGTGCTAAATCTGACCGCGTAATCAGCAAACATTACTGCATTCACATAGCTTTGGGCTGAAGTGGAATGTTGCTGTTAATTGATAGAGTTCACAGAATTGCATAGAAATGCTTATCTCACGCTAAAGGAGAAAGTATGGCATATTTTTGTATCTTGAGATCTTGGGGTGTTTACATTAAAGTCCAACTCTAGCCAAATCAGGAAAGGAAGGGATGGGAAATCTTTCCAAAATGGACAAAGACAAAAATACATTTTAAAAGAGTTTTCATGATGTCCATCCTTGTGATGACCTCTTCCTCTATCTCTTTATTTCTTGTATGGGTTTGTTGTGTATGAAAACCACAAATCCACATATATATATATATACATATATATATATATGCACTGTATATTTGCCTTCAATACTGCTGCGATTCTTCTTGGCATTGACTCCACGAGATGTTGAAAGGTGATGTGAGGAATCTGACACCATGCCTGATGAATAGCACTGTCCAGTTCTGTGAGATTTGATGGTTGTGGAACCAGCTGCTCTTTCAACTTCGTCCCACAAATGCTCAATTGGATTGAGATCTGGTGATTGTGGGGGCCACCTAAGCAAGGTAAAGTCTCCCTCATGTTCTTGAAACCACTCCTGCACAATACGAGCACCGTGGCATGGCATATTGTCTTGTTGGAAGAAGCCATCTCCATTGGGATATGCGATCAACATGATATGATGAACTTGATCAGCAACGATACTTTGGTATGTTGTGCTATTCAGACGTTGTTCCACATGAATTAAAGGGCCCAAATAATGCCAGGAAAACATGCCCCAAACCATAACACTGCCCCCACCAGCTTGAAGGGTTGTACTCATGCATGTGGGGTGCATGCTTTCATGCTGTTTCCGCCAAATTCTCACTCTGCCATCTACATGATGCAACTGGAAACGTGATTCATCGGACCACATTACTTTTCCCAATGCTCAACTGTCCAATCCTTGTGTTCCTGTGAAAATTAGAGACTTTTTATCTTGTTAACTGCAGACAGCATAGGTGTTCGAACAAGCCTTCGGCTTCCATATCCCATACGATGATAGAGCTCAATCCCTCTTTCTCAAGCCATCTGCAAGACCCGTGAGTGCCTCTATATCTACTTTGGATCTGTATGGATATTTTTGTGGATGTGCGCCTGGGCATTTAACTTACAGATAGAGTAAGGTGGGTACAAAAGTGAGGGAAGATAGTGAGGTCCCAAACCTGACAGAAATATTAACTCTTTCCCACTCCACTCCCTGCAAAATTACAAAATTTAAAAAAAGTGGTGCTGCCATCTTTGTAACCCCCCCCCTTTCCTTCCTTACTGTATTCGCCAGTGGTCCCGAGATGGCTTGATGACACACACCAGGCGGTTTGTCCTAGATGCCCTGAACTCACAGGAACAGTGCTAAAAGACACTGCATCATTCAACATGGAGGAGGTCTGGCACTGGATCATGAATTAGAACTTGAAAGGCAGCGCTGGGGCATAAAAGGGTAGGAATTGCTTGGTAAAACCATTTTTTGTTTTGTTTTTTTGACTGGAGAGGGAGAGGGAGCTATAAAAAATACTAAAGAAGAATTGGGATTTAAAATCTGTTGAGTGACATATCAGCCACACAGGGAGTGCATTGTCTTCAATGAGTCTGCTGACTCATAGGGGTTGATTTACTAACCTTATAAACACACCACAGAAAAAACATATAAACAGCGCTCTCGGATGGGCAACAAATTAGCTTAGAGGCGTGTGTGCAGCCCTGGAAAACAGGAGGAGAACCTGTGGATTGTAAATATTCAAAAAACCAAGAAAGGGCGCAGAGAACACTGGCTAGTTAACAAAGTAGTGATGAAAAACTGAAGGTGGTGGCACTTACGTGTGATTGCCAGGATCTGGAGATGGGCGGCCGGTATGGAGGATCGGGGCACTCGTGGTGTGGTGTCCGACTGTGATCGATGTATTGATCCAAGAGGTATATCCACGGGAGAGTGTAGATGAGAAGAGGGGACTTCGTCTGAAGTGCCGTGAGGGGTCTGTGCGGTGTGGGAGAGAAGCAGGGGGATCGCTGTGGTATCGGCAATAGGCAGCGGGCAAAGGACGGGGCTGTAACAACCGCAGCTGTGTGTGTCTCAGCGAGCGGTAACTGTCAGATCTGCTGGCACATGGTCCCCACAGCTTGGTTTTTTGAATATTTATAAACACACCACGAACATGTATACACCTCTGTAGTGTGTTCCCTCCCAGCATGATCTATGGGTGGAATCTAAACACCTTTGTAGTGTGTACACACCCAGCAGGTGTGTTGTGCAAAGCCCTGCATGAATTACAAGGTGATGTGGTGTAAATTAGCTCTATGTTGTGTTGCTTGCGTTGATGAATGCAGGAATGTAAATGCATGAGCTAACCATTTTTGTCTAAACTGTGAAGCAGCATTATATATGCATCATGTGCATGATTTTTCCATATATGGCATTAGTGGAAATATGCTTTTAGAGACTTTTTGGTTGATAAATACGTTTTGCTGTGTGAAAATCACACGCACCTGGTGCGTGCGTGTGTTTAGGTTAGTAAATTACCCCCATAGACTTTGTAGGTAGGAGTGATAAGGCACAACCAATGTGTACTACGGCAAAGCAGGAAACAGCGCCTGCACAAGTGATGAGAAAATATAGCTGCCCTATGCACACATATAATTACACTTTCTGTATTTATTAATAAACTCATTATATGATTTACATTAAAATGAACTTTTATTTAAATATACTGTATATCTTTAAAAAAAAATAAAGAGCTGTATTTTCCCTTTAAGTGATCTGTTTTATCTGCTCCAAAGTATGCAGCTACAGATTTATTCCACTGAGAGAGAGATTGAGACTGAGCACTGTATTTACACTGAGTCTGGAATTAATGCAACGGCAGCTTTTAAATGGTAATATGAATGAGAAGAAGCGGCGTGTGGTGGAAGGAAGGACTCTCGTGCTTGTTTTGTTTGGGAGAAACTTATATTGGCATACTGTGTTGTTAACATGCTTGGCGGGCCAAAGAGGCTGACAGTACTGAGAATTAGTGGCCCCTCAGTGAAAGGATGGTGTGAAATTCTACAAGAGCCTCCTAGTCTGGAAAATATTAATCATTTACAAATTCTCTAACCAGCGTCTCATTTAAAACCAATGACTATATATCACTGCTCGGGAATATATTTTTTAATGGCTTGCATAACTTCTAGGGCTTATATAGGTTTTTATGCTTTATCGGCTTAAGAGATTTTCTCAAAGCTATCTGCCAGGAAAATAGCTAAATATAAAGCTGAAATATAATACTGGAGCTATTTTACCTTCCAAAGGATTTGCATCCATCCAATTACACAGCCCTGCCAGACAGCACAGTCAGGTTGGTGACCTTACTTTTCTCTGCTGAAGTTGAGCCTTCCTGACCCTGCTTTTGACTAGCCAGTGAGGAAGCAGCATAAGTTTATCTGTCTGATCACTCAGATCTATCCCCCGGTCAACAGGTTCCCTGTCAGGCAGCACACCTGACTGGCTTTTAACACTGTCCCTCCCTCTCCCAGTCTGTACTGACAGACCTCATCACATAGACCATTTTAATTTTCCATAGCTGTCTTTAGCTCCACTTTAACACTGAATTCTAGCGCTTGGTGTACCAATCAGGTATCATTCTCAGGGACCACACAACTTTTTTTCTTTGAATGGAAGCAGCCATATCCATCTCATGTTATTGAGACATGAAATGTTGGTGGAGATGGGAGAGATTAGGAATCTGCACAACCTCCATCCTCTGGGGTAACAAAGCAGATTAAGAGCACTGTAAACCTGTGTGGATCAGAGGTTCTCACCAGATCCAACCGAAGACATTAGGTTACCAAAAGAGTGGGGACATACCTTGTTGTTATTTCTATGCCATGTTTTACTGTTATCACAAGGGACCATGAAAATGATTTCAGATCGAGTATGTACATTTGGCAATATTCACTTTCAGTAGTCAACTTTCCTACAGGTAAATATAGGGGGAAATTAATAAAACTAATCTGCTGCTGTATACATATAATGCCCATGGAGGCCATTGAAACCTGCACAGAACTATGGTGGCTCCCTTGCTCACTTGGTCATAGTGGGCTGGCAGTTGGCCACTCAAGCCCCAGCAATTAGTGGAAGAATAGGCAAGCAGATGGGGGCATTTGTCCTCTGGGTAAATACAAATATCATATGTTGGGCTGGTGGCCCTGAGTGGAGATGTTCCTCTATTCAGACCTTAATCAGCGTGGGACCTGTGGCCAGTGGCAGATGCTGGGTATTATATATACCCAGACCTGTTATCATGGCATCTCCTTAAAGTATCCCTTTTTTTTTTTAGCATGTGCTGTTTGTGAAATGGAGTGTTACAACAAACCATGGCCTCTAAGACAACATCCACCTTTCACCATGGACACCAATCATGGCAGTATAATGGAACACTTTGTGTGGTGCAATTTTAGCCCATAGGGAACTTGTCCTACCATGAAAGGGCCAATTGGTGGGGTTTGCCTCCCATACCATACATTCTCAGTCCTCCCCTGCCAACAATGCACATTGATTGTGAGAGGCAGGGAAGCTTAACATGTTTTTACCCAGGCATACTGGATATTTGAGGGAAACCCAGGGCGAGGTAAGAGAAGGCACATTACAGAGTCTGCTATGCAGTGCTAGCTGTAGTTTTCTGTCTTGTTTGCCCCTACACATTTTCTTTCAGCTTTCTACCAGTTCTACTTGACTAAAGTCAGAGGTAAACCGCAGTAGCGGTTTGTGGAATGTGACACTGAAAATGTGTTGAGTTGAAGAAGGAAGTCCTGCGTGTGTTCTAGAGAATGTAAACACCGTTTTAAAGGTTCTTTTCCAATTTCAGATATTTGGAGCTTCCACATAATTTAATGTGACCACAATCATATCAGCTTGATCAGCTACTGCCTACAAATCAACAACTCCAATCATTGCACATAATTCATCCTTTGATGTATGCTGTAAAATGGAGCCCTCAAGTGTTGATACTAGTATGTAGTTTTTGCAAACCAAAATGACATTTTTGGCAAGATTTAAAGACTACAATAAAAGATTCAGGAAATTTATACATGGGTACCACACCTACTATTTTTACATTTATTTTTTGGGTGCACAAAAGGGTTTCAAGTGTCACAGTATTTAAAGAGACACTGTCACCTTGGCCATGCAGGGCAAAATGAAAGTGTCTTTAAAAAGGGCCCCCCGTCTCCCCTATACTTACCTTACCTGCAGTCTCTTGCAGCTCCTTGCTCCTCCACATCTGATGCTGAAGTTGACTGTGCCATCAACCTTGGGAAGCGGTAAGGTCTTTTCCCCATCATGTGACAGTGCTAGGGCCTAGCATTTATCTGTCCCAGGACCAGAGACAGGAGAGGAGATCACAAGCTGGCTGTGAGGAAGCATGAAGTACAGAGACAGCCCAACTTTGGTGAGTATAAGGGGGTCAGGGGATGCCCTTGTATGGACCCTGTCATTTGCCATGCATGGGCAATGTTACAGTGCTTCTTTAGAGTTAAAGTGAGCACACCGATCAATTACATCTTGCCATTCACAGTCCTCCATTAGAAACACTTCAATCAACTTAACACAAAGAGAAATCGCTATACAGTAACTTTTGCTTCATTAAACTAAGTGCAATACTGTCTCCAAAGGCTCAGAGCAATAAAGCAGATTCAAACTATTCTTTAACAGTCATTTTTCCAGTTCACCTTTAATGTGATTGATTTCAGTCAGCTGACTGCAAATCAAAGGATGGATTTGTATCCATGTATAAATTAAAAAAATCTGTTTTTAAAGTACAACTATCCTATAACCTGAATTAATATGGCAATTGCCCCGCCTTAGCTTGATAATGGACAGCCACCAGGCCAAGCTATCCTCCATAGAACTAAATTGGCAGACACCAAGCAAATCTGTCTATTATTGAGGCCTATTGAAGTCAAGGGAGGTCTGCTGGGCCAAAATGTTTATCACAAAAAAGAATGGGTGGAAGACTGGTAAAACTGTCTCTTCACTTGGAGGGCCTCATACTACCACTGATGCCAGGGTGTTTTTCTTCTCAGTGACTACCGACACTGCAGGGTTGGGGGGCTTCCATTGCAGAGACACTATCAGTTAGCCCTGCATGAGTGAGGTGGCACTGTCTCTTTGAATCACATGACATAGCATAGAAGCATTTTCTTTATTGATGATAATAAAAATAAAAAAGATGCTTTTATACTCAAAATACTAACATGATTTGGAAGACGAACAGCTGCGCTATTGATTTATTCTATATGTAAAGTTCAGGCACCCCTCACCTTTGTGTATATTAATGCTCACTATGATATGTAATAACAAGCACACAATACAAAGTGTGATATATGCGCATCATGGTACATTGCCAATAATTCTTAATGGCACCCTAATGTACATATACAACATACACAGAGTCCTTCTGAGCACCTCAAAGCGCTAAACAGTTGTACAATGTGTAACTGTGCCTGCATTGCCCTAAAGAAGTGCAGTTAAATGTCTTTCACATGTTATGTGCTCATAGGTGTAAATTCTTCCTGAATTAAAGGTTCACTTTAATTGTAGCATTTCATGTGTAACTGGGGTGAAGTTAGAAGTTAACAAATTATAGGCTCCATCAAAGTAATAGCATCCAGAAGTAAAAGCTTCACCATTAACAGGTGCAGGGCTCTTCTCAAGCAAACATGTCATCAATCACTAGCACCAGACAAGCAACATGTCAGATGCAATATAGGGAGCCCAGTCTTCACAGACACTTAAGATCCTGGCAAGCAAAGATGTACTTTTACCATGAATATTCTTTTATTCATCTTTCAGCCAATGCAAAAAAAAACAAACACATATATATTAAACGGATGAAGTTATTTTTCTGGGGGTGGGGTTGTCTGCTTCAGTGGGACCTGCAGTCATATAATATATTTACCATTCATGCCTGAATTTTTTCCATGCTAAATGATCAGCAACTTCAGAGGAAAATATGTCTGCATTACAACAGAATGATATATTTCTTAATAAATGAGAATCGGTTAGGAAATCGTATAAAACATCTGGATTCCGTAGAAGTGCATTCAGTAGACTCTAAGAACAATTTGGAACATTATTCTGTTGCTGATTGTGAAAAAAGCGTTTGTGGGAATTAGCTTCTACAAATTCAGAATATTTGCTTTAAACTAAATTAAAACTGTTTTTTTAAATGCAAGCTATAGTTTAGATTTAATTAAAACTTTTTGTCTTTCAAAAATTCTTAAATTTTTTGCAATAAAAGCTTTAAATAAAATGTAACTGCAGAAGTCCCAATAGGAAAGCATATTTTAAGAATGAAGTATTCTCCCATATACAAAGTACTATTATAAAAACAAATTATACTAAATTGATTTTGTGACTTGTGTAGCTAGATTACAGCATTACATGTGCAGAAACAATGAAATAACTAGCTTGATTCTCACTATAGTTTTTAAAAAATGATGCATATGATTGTTTTTCTGCCTTGAAAGGGCCAGCTCACCAAAAAGTTATTATTTATTTATAAATGGATATCTTGGATATTCCAACCTGCCATAATTCCAAACTCCTGTTCAAGTGGGAGTTTTGGGTGTTCTTGTCGTGTATTCCATTTCCTCCTTTTAGCACTCTCCATAATCAAACATAACTACACAATCCAACAGGGAGAGTGTGCAGAAGCCTCGAACATAAGCACATAATTTTAACAATAAGGTTTACGAGAGATATAATAATATATCAGGTGATTTATTGCTCCAGCATCTACCAAAAGAGAAATATCAGTGTTGGGAGGCCTGGTTAAGGGCCAGTATTTATCTATGTTCATATAGAACATAGCTTTTAATGCATATTTTTATCGCTCTTTTTCCCATGTGCTTATACACTTTGAGGGTTATTCACAAAAGGCTGAAGGATTTGAAGAAGGCAGGAGAAGTGAACAATCTAGGATAACATAGCTGATTTGGAAGAATTCTCCAATTCAGCTCACTCTCCAGTTCAGCTATGTTGTCCTAGATCAGTGGTGGCGAACCTTGGCACTCCAGCTGTTTTGGAACTACGAGTCCCATGAGGCATTTCAAGGCTATGACAGCCACAGACATAACTCCCAGAGGCAGATGCATGTTGGGATTTGTAGTTTTGGCACAGCTGGAGTGCCAAGGTTTGCCACAACTGTCCTAGATTGTTCACTTCTCCTGCCTTCTCCAAACTCTTCATCCTTGTGTGACTAACCCCCTTTATATCAGCATCAAAATATACTTTTTCATGTTGAGTGCATGCACACTAACTGATGTGTAACAGTTCTAGGTGTTGTTTACCTCTCACCGAGATCACAGTACCTCTCTAACAATGCAATTGCTTGCTTTTCTCTGCAGATGGTGCAAAACATCTCCCCGCAAGAGTCTAAGGTAAAGCTGGCAGAAAACTCAGCCAATCAGACTCCACCACCTACTACTAAAACAGCAATTTTGTTTGCTGTTTTCAATAGAGATGCACTTTAAAGGAAAGATTCTCTTGAAGACTCACCCACCCGCTAATACCCGCTAATTTGCCATGCTCCTCATCTTCTGCATTTGTCTGTTGAAACATTGCATTAAATTTAAGGCCAACTGCTGTGAATCTTGCGTCCAAAACATCTCACCACTAGAGTCCAAGCAGGCAGGGGACCTAGCCCATCAGACTCCACCTACTACTGAAACAGCATTTTTTTGGTGTTTTCAGAATAGGCGCACTCCATTACTCACATTTGCCATACATCTCAGCTGCATTATTTGTCTGTTGAAACTGTGCATGCAATTTAAGGCCAATTGCTGAGAATCTTGGGTCCAAAACATCTCACCACTTGGGTCCAAGAGATATACAAGCTAGCATGAGACCTATCCTATCAGCCACCACCTACTACTGACTTCAATATAGACACAATACTCACATTTGCTAGACACAATACTCACCTTTGCCACACTTCTCAGCTGTTTCATTGGCCTGTTGAAACCCTGGGTCTAAACACTGTGCAAGCTTTGTGATGGACTGCATTGAAGCTTACAGAGTTAATGGCCATCTCATTTCCCCGTGTGACAATGTTAATTGCCTGCTCAGGCCTAAGCACTGCATAATAGCAGGAGGAAGGGGAGTAAGAAGCTCCCCATATTCAAAACAGAGCCTTAGGGAAGCACGATGGAGTTGAATGTCAGAAGAGTGGACTTTCATGAGAAACGTTCACTTTGCCCTGAATGAGCAAACAAAAAAAGTAATTGGTGACCCACGACTGGATAATTACCAAAGGGCTACTTGAGGCCACATTTGATATCACAGCACAGTTTTTATCCTGTGACACCGAGTGGCATTATACTGCCAGTTCACCGTTGTTCTTGTTCTTTAGTATTTGTGATTTTCAACTGAGCCCTATTAAATGAACATTTTTCCTAACTATCTGTAGAGTGTAGTGAGACCTAATTCAGGTCACAACCCACAGGCTGCACACACGTTGTCAGCTGACATGCCGGCATTACATTTTCCACAGATCTGAAATAAATAAATGGTGTCAGTTGCTGATAAGCCCCGTCCTTGGCATATTTACCCCAAATTTAACCATTTGGAAATTCAAACACATTTAAAGGGAAGTAAAAAAAGCCACTGAAAGTCAAACAGAGGGGATGTTATAAACTGCTGTGCACTCCTATAAAATCTGTTTTATAGCAATTCGGTGGCTAATTGAGTTCAGCAATAACACTCACCCAAAAGCTCAAAGTGTAACAAGGAAGATCACTATCGTATTCTTGACTGCAGCTTGTGTTTGGTTACTTCTACCCACGATTAAACATGACAGTCAAGGTCACATTAGACTGAGGGCGTTTGTATAAACGTTTTTTTTTTTCTATTTTAGCTATGAACACAGGAAAGTGTATATAGGGTATACACAGAAATTCACATGGCTGTGACTCTACAGTTGTTATATGTTGTATTTCCCACTATTCACTTTTTTTTAATAGAAACTAATGGTCTAGGTTAATTTTACTATATATTTTGTAACTGTATTTTTAATGGTATAAAATCCTTATTTATTGTTAATATAAAAATCATTACTTTCCAAACAAACTTTTATTAAAAGGTTCACTGGAATCATGGGGCTTTGTAGATTTTCAAAAGAGTGAGCACAGAGGTTGCTGATTACTTTCAGATGGTCACTCTCAAATTGAAATTCTGTACAGTGCAGTAGAGGCCAGGTAAGTAACAGCAAGGGGAGAGGGAAGTCATTCATCTGAATCAGTTAGAGCTGGTCCGACTCTGTAAGCTTGAAATACGGAGCTATGTAAACAACCAGATGGGAATCCTGGCAAGACGGCCAAAGCCTGGGCTGCCTGGCTAAACTTCATACAGGTGGCAACGTTCCCTGTGGTCCGATTTTATTTCCTACCTGTATAGACACCAGGGAGCTAATGAATGGCAAAACCAAATCCCTGTACTAATGGTGGAGCTTAGTGTTGTAGATAACATTATAAGTGCTGCTTTCGGTAGCACCATATGCAGTAATGCTCCTCTGTGTATCCATTTAAAATGGACCTTTCACTAAAAAAGTCTACTTATTTTTTTCACACTCCGACTTCCCCCCATGCCAAAACACTAGTGAAATAAAAGGAATAAACCCTGTGGGATAAATAGTTAATATACTTAGTTGTTCTCTAGCTTCCACACAGAGTGCCTTGTCAGGGGTGATGTCACTATCCTTCCATAAAGATCCTGGTGAATGCTTAGTACCCAATGCAGAAGACGCTCCAGCACTTCTTACGAGATTCTGGGTACTCAGCATTCCGCAGGATCTTGGCAGAAAGAGGTTCACCTCTTGCCGTATGAAAGCCAGGGTAAGGTAAGTAAATATACTAACCTTAACTGACCACAGGCTTTGGCAAGTGTTTTGGCTTGAGGGGGAGACAGACCTTGCTTGGTAGTGGTGCTCAAATTGAACACCGGCACATGGACCCTAACCCTTCAATTAAGTGAATGTATGTCAATGTATGTATTTTCTGAATATGCAGGAACCCCGGAACACAGCAAAGGTTCCTACTCCACCTTGTTAGTCCATGATGCTAAAACACTAGCAAACAAACTTTGGTATTTGTTAGTCTGGTCTATAAGGCACAGGGGTGGTTGAAAGAACTGGACCTCCTTCAATTAAATTAATGTATGTCAATGTATGTATTTTCTGAAATCTTTTCCAAGTCCCTGTGCATTGTTCAGCTCTGTTCTATACTGACTTTGATATCTGTTAGTCTGGTCTATAAGGCACAGGGGTGGTTGAAAGAACTGGGCCTCCTTAACCGTGGCTCTCAAGAGTGATCCTGCCATACAGGCATGTTAATAAAGGCTGGCATGATGGCTAGATCCACCAATCATGATGATTTAAGATAGCTGGGTCTATAATTAAGAGTGCCACCTGGCTGACTCAGGAAATAAAGGGCCATTTAGCACAGATGTTAGGCCCTGCATCAAGTGTTTCCTTACTGCTGCCCAGAATCCAGCAATCTTTTATTTATATTGTTTAAAGTGCAGGGACGGATTCCTCAGCTGTAACGGAAAAGGTATGCAGAGAGAACATATCAGAGAGCAAAAGTGTGGCTGCTGGCCAGCCAGTTCTGCAGAACTCAGAAGAGAAGCTATACTGGTAGTAAGTAATCTTGCCAACACTACACTATTATAAAATAAACAGTGGTCTTAAAGAGGTTTTCCACCTCTGGAGAATCCCTGCTTACTCAATGTTTCCATCCATATGAGAAGCAAAAAAGGTGGTCTCGCCATCCCAAACCTAAGCGATACCTTAATGAGTAACTACAGGGAACTCACTAATTTAACCAGGGACCTGGTAATATTATCTAGAGAACACTGCAGTTGTGAGGCCACCCTGATTCTATAAAAGCCCAAAACGAAAATGTAACCTACTACTTTGTTTAAGTTTTTTTTCCTCTTTTTTTGTTTTTCAATCCTGACAATTCTTGTCCTTGGGTGCTCACTCCTCCACTGTACTTATTGGGTGGCTATGCTCACTCCTCCACTGTACTTATCGGGTGGCTATGCTCACTCCTCCACTGTACTTATGAAGGTAGCCACAGAGGCTAGGCTTTAAACATTTCTGCCTTGGTTCATCTCCAATGCAAAGGGGTTATATGATAAGTAGTTTACAAAAGATAACTCTCAAGAAGCAGCAATGACATTGCATTTCTGGCTAGATCAACAAGTATTTTCCGTAATTGCTGAAAGTCTGCTTATTCTGAAAAATGAAAATGAATGCAGCCACACACTTACAGGTTTATTCACAAAGCTGCCGTAGGCAGCCGAGTGAACACCCAACCCGAAGGGAAGTGAGCCGAACACTGTTCCGCTATTAACCTCAGGCTTGTAGGGCTGATTTCAGCCGTACAACGGCTCGCTTCGCCTGGCTTCGATTCATCATGTTTGGCTGAGCTGAAGTGCAGAAGGAGTTCGACTCAGCCGATCCAACAACTGGATCGGCTGAGCCGAACCTCCGGCAGGCTTCTCACTGCCGTTCGGCCCATTCTCATAGGGGACGAACGGCAGTGAGTGAGTAGCCGAATGCCGCCAAACAGCATTCGGCTCAGCTATTCTGCTCGATACCTCCGTGGTACCAAGAAGAATAGTAAAACAGTGAAATAAGTAGAAAAAAAAATAAGTAGAATTTTTTTTTTTTTAAAGTTCAATAAATAATAAATCTTAAAAAATAAATAAAGATTAAAAAAAGTAAAAAATAATAATTGAATATATGTTAAAAAAAAAAAAGATAATTGAATAAAAAAATTACAAAAATAAAGATCAATAAAAAATGAAAAAGCAAAAAATAAAGATCAATGGAAAAAGAAAAATAAAGATCAATGGAAAAAGAAAAATAAAGATCAATGGAAAAAGAAAAAAAAAGATAATTGAAAAAAGAAAACAAAAAGGGAAACAATTGGGCAGAGCTAGTAGTGACAGCTAGCTCAGTTCAACTGTTTCCTATTGGACAGGACCTGCTAGAGCCTTCTCTGACCGTGGCGAGTGTCCTGCTATCAGAACACCCAAACAGTAACTACAGCTGATCGGCCGATAATTTTTGAACCAGCTCCTTCATCAAAAGACGATTAAAAAATCAACCTCCATCGAACGGAGGGTGCCAATGGGGCATGCAATGGTGGGTTTTGAAAAGGTTGCCTTATATTAATAACAGCCTTGACATTCTTTGTAGGTTGAGGTAATCTGACTGATCAATATCCCTTCACAGATGAGCCTGAATAAACAAGCTCTTCCTCCCAAGACCTACAGCTGCAGAAGCCATTGGTGAAATGGAGCTGTCAATCACCCATCTCCTTTTTGAAGTCGCTCTCCACTGATTAATTGAGCAGAATGGTGATTGGTAATGTAGCTTACAAAATATTCTCCAGCTGCTGTAAACTTCACTGAACAAGTTCATTGCTAAACATGTGATTTCTATGATGACCCAAATTCTTACAAAAACAAATACTCCAGTGCAATGCAATTGCTTCATAGCAACCGGGATCTGTTTCTTAAAAAGATGATCCAAAACAGCTGCCAAGAGCCCCGAGAGTGCTGTTACTCTGCATTCTGCCCCCATCCTTTTTCAATTTGTATTGTTTGTGCTTCACTATTGCTGTTTATGCTGTTTTGCCACATTAATATTAAATTGTTACTATTTATACTGGCAGAAAATGGTAGACACAAGACTTGAAGTGAAAACGTTATTGGATGTTTTACTTCACCTAACAGAACGCACACCCTCGCAGTCAAATCACAATGTTCTGATGTGTGTGCCTCCCCTATCAACTGTTCATCTGAAGTGTTTTTATTTCCATTATTTATATAGTGCCAGGATATTGTGGCATAACGAGGGTGTACATCCCACATTTAAACAAATGTCTGAACTATGACAACCATGTGTATTCTTGCTTGAATTGTGCTGTGATCTATGTATCGCTTCTAGATCTGTGGAATAATCCAGTATAGGAGTAGGAGTTTTCTGTATTAAAGATCAGTCACTGCTGCTCTTTCTTATTGTGTAGGATGACTGGTCTAATCTCCGACCCATCCTATAGCCTTCTTCAGGCAGCCTGCAGTGGGTGAGGCCTGCTAGACCCGTCCCACAGCTCTGCTCTCTGCACAGGTATCATGGTGATGTAATCACTATTTTAACACGGTATTATCTGGGCTTGAAAAGCCAATTGGTGCACAGAAAGTGGAGTTACATCCTCTGTGACTATTGAGGAATATGCTTAAGCAAAAGCTTAGTAGAGTAGAGCTTTAATTTCCTAGTCTTCTACCAAACTTGTTGACCTAAGTGAGTAAATGGGCCAATAGGAGTTTACCTAATACATAGAAATGACGTGTGATGTGGTCTTATGGTTCAACATACCCTCTCAATCAATAAGGCAAAGTCTTACCTACTAACATGTGTTGGCGCACTGCAGTGTTAATAATTGTAAATAGCACCCTAATGCAACTGCATTGCAGGGGTGAGGAGTTGGGTTGAGGAGTTGTGCTCACCAAACTTGGTGGAGGTGTGATTTCACATCAATGGGTGACCTTAACGCTACGCACATTAACGCATAAGCAATAAATGTACCAGAGGGGTCTGCCCTGGTGTGAATGGGCCCTTACAATATTCAGACTGAAGGTAAGTGTGTGTTCACCAAACCACCCTCATACTTAATCACAAATGACTCTGGTTGCCTCCTAAATGCCCAGATTCTGGGCGTGAATAGCTTTGCCAGAATTACCAGTCTTGGCCTGTGATGCATTTCCTATACAGAAGATAAAGAGGGAGACTTTGCATTTCTGTTGTGCAAATAAATGAATTATGTGTCCTTTGCTGCAATTATAGTTCTGCTTTAGGCCCTGCTCCACAATTAGCAGAAGTAAAAAAGATTACTGCCATTAATGTTATATACAATTTCCAAATGTGTAGGATGATATTAAACAAAGGCTCTGCTACATAAACTATAGCCAGCTGCTATCATTCCGATTACATCGAAAACACTTTTAAAGCAAACCTCCCACAGGCTCCTGTTCATGGCTCATCTCACAGCCCATCCACATGTTGACGTTTTTATGTGCATATTGTGTGAAAAGTCGCAAAAGGGTCTATTCTACAGTTGTAAGCCCTGTTTTATCTCTAAATATTTTATCCTATAGAGATGTGCGGCAAGAGACATTTATCAGAAACACAAAACTCTTTTCAAACAGTTACAATTACTATCACCTACCTGTAACGCCTTGTACTGATGAGAGCTGAATGTGGGGGTGCCACAGTTTGCTCTGCTCCATCTAAACAAAAACCTCTGACTGACAAATTACTCTCTAAGGGGATCTTTTGTTTCTAACCCATTTATAAGGTTACTAGATGTTCAAGTGGTAAATAATAGGAAATACGCTCGTAAAATAAGAAGTAAAAAGAAGTAAGTACACAGCTGATAATTTCAAGAGGAGCAGTCATCGTTGGGTTCCTGGACCTCATGAGACCAAGAGTATTTGCAGTTCAAACATTCATATAGCTACCATTTAATTCTGGACTCTTTATATGTCATTTGAACTCTTTCTTTGTGAAATTTGTAGTTTGTTTTTGAGTCTCTTGAACAAAGACAGAAGAAAATGGAGAGGTGCGGACTACCTGACTACTTGAGTCAATAAGGAGGAAAACAGAAGACCACCAGGTGGCCGATCTTTCTCTATTTTTTCAATTGATCAACAGATTTTACTCAGCCTCTTTCTCTTTCAGTAGCTATTCTTCCAACCTTCCGACATTTGCTCAACAAACCAAATTCTGTTTTTTTTTTTTTTTTTTATTTCCCCGAATACCTAGTACATCGCTTAGTGTCTGACTTTTTAAAGTTGATCAACAAGATAAACAAAAGACAAACATTAACAAAAGTAATAATCTCAACTACCAATCCAATTCGATTCACACTGTTCCCATCTAGGGTCCTAATCATAGGGTAATAAGGACATATAGGTATTGTAATACTAATGATGGGACTACCCCATGGGGGAGAGGCAAGTCTCAAAAACAGCACAAGGAGCTTAGGATCGGTAGTGATATTGATATGGCCAACTGGGCCAAAGAGTGTAAGGAAGCAAAACTTAACATTTAAAAGCAAAAAAGAAAACCAAACCAAAAACCATGAGCAAACAGTACGTGACTTCGCTTTTTTCCTGAAAAGCGTGGCAAAGCATTCCTGGGCGCTCCGCTAGACCAGGGCCTAGGACGGTGACAGTCAGGCACAAAAAAATCCAGAGCCCCGCACCAGTGTCCAACATTAAAGCATATAGAACGTATAAAACATATAAAAGGGAGGGCTTATCATTCCATATCGAAAACAGTATAAGAAAGAAAAAGTAGAAATGAGGTTGACAATTATCGGTGGAGCTATAACTGCATGGATGGGAGCTAGAAAACTTGTGTGCCCCCCCTGCAGAATGACGGGAGGATGCAGGGTTAGTGAGTGTGAAGAAGAGACAAGTCGTATTACTCACGGACTCCATGGCTCACACATCGGTTGCTGTAGGCCGGTCAAGGATTCGGCTTGGAAATGAAATGAAAACGACCCCGTAGGAGGTCAACTACTCACTCCTTCATCCGAGATGGCGGGTAGCGGACCAAAATAAGGTGGAACCTCTGCTGCAATCCGGCCGTGCTCAGACAGCGCCGGCATGTCATCGTCCGAGGAAGCACTGATGTCTGGTCTTTCAGAGGCAGCGGCCATCTTGGAGGGCTGTGAGCGTTTGCCGCGGGTAGGGGTGGCTTTGCCACGGGGCGTATAGCGGCACTTCGACAGAAATTTCTCCATACGGGTGTTGAGGTTGTACCTCAGAGTTGAACCGGGAGTGTGCAGGCTCGTTAGAGTAGGTTTTAATATCGATTATGGCCCTGGCCGTGCGGGAGCTCTTTCCTCTGCTTCAGCTACATCCGGAAGTCCCCAAATTCTGTTTTTGAGCTAAAACAGCACCATGTGATTGTCGGTATATGCATATTTTGCAACATAAATGCTGCTAAAATGTGGAGTTATGGCCCATATTCCTGGTAAAAACACCTCAAGAAGAGGGGACACCACCAAGGGAACTCCTGCAGATATTTCATGCCTGAAAACCCCTATAACTTAAAACGTTTATAAAAGAAATTATAGAGAAAAAAAAGAACCATCTGTTCTAAAGTAACCATATAGTAAGCTCTCTCATTACATTTCGAAAAATTAAAAATCCAAGTTCTTTATATACAAACGTTACTATACACGGGGGGATGTAACAGTCTGCTTCTCCTGGAGACCGTTCAAATGTTCCTCTTGTTTGCAGCTGCTTCTCCACTCAGCATGCCATTACAAGGAAAGATTCAACTATACAATTTCTTGGCAGCTATGTTATGAATAGATGGAGCCAGTAATAGGAAGAGATGATATAATCCGATCTCCTGCTGGTGGCTGGCTGTTTGTGAGGTGAGTCCTCCATGGTAAACTGGGTTTGCCGGACTTACTGGGAGTTAGGATCCCAATCAAAGGCATAGCTTGTTGCCAGTCAAAGTTCTTGACAATTAAGGGTGTTTATCAGCACATATGACAGCCTTGCTGGGGTTTTGAAAGTTCACCATGACAGATAAACATGGCAGCGTAAAGCAGCATCCAATGGGCATGACTAAAATATGAATGAGGTTTTTTTTTTAAAGTCCAGGACGATATATAAAAAAAACAATTAATGCAATAATTAATACATCAATACATTTATTTTTTTTAAATGTAACCAGTGTAAGTACCTGAATTTATTTGGCATGAGCAGCTTGCAATCCCTTTGCAACAGAGCTTAGGAGTAACATGGTAATACTAGGAGAGAGCAGAGTGACAGACAGATGAGGTCATCAGTCTTCTGCTTCTCCATTCATTGTCCAGCCACAGGTCTGGGGGATAGGACAGGACCTGTAAGTGTTACGGACCTGCAGCATAAAAAAAACATGTCTCCTCCCCACCAGCCACAGGTCTGCTGTGTCACAGAGCTGTGTATATCTCAGAACTTGATACACAAATCCTTTGGCAGTTTGAAGGACTCCCTTAAATTTACACAAAGTTACACTTAAAGAGGACATGGCTATGGAAACTTCTGCTAAGAAAATATAGAAGCTGCCATTGCTGACCTCTCCTTCTGAAAATGCAAACCGAGTTCTAAGGAACAGGGTTACATTTTGTTTACTGTTCCAGCCAATGGGGAAGGGGAAGATGAGCATGAGACTATTTTAGTGGCAGCCTGTAAAAGAAGATCAAGTTGTCTACCTATTCCTTCACCTGTGACCTTGATCTTCGCTCTCTTGTGCATGCTGAAGTTCCACCAGTTGGCCACTAAGCCTCTACTGCATCTCTATAAAGTTGAAGTGACCTAGTGGCCAATGGGTGGAACCACAGCACACAATGGGGTACACAGTCATTGGATACACCCAGGAGTGCCACATGTCGAATATTCCTTGGCCAGTGTGGCTCTGCATGAGAGCAAAGGCTGACTACAAGGGCAGTGGGACTGGCATGTATTATGACTCTTCTTTAACAGCCCTTCTTGGCAACAGAGTTGCCTTGTTGTGCACCCACTAGTACCATCCTGTTTAAACAAATCTAACAAAGAAGAGTAGGCCCACGGTAAGTGATCACAAATAAAGTTCAACATTTTGTTCTTCATATTTTATTGCACAGCCGAGGTGCACCCCAGATTTTATTTGGCTCAATGTGTTATAGATAAAAAATAAAACATTTCTGTGAACTTAAACAGTTTATGTGGCTCTTGTTTACTGCTCTGGTCTAAAAATATCATCCTGAGCCTCATCAAAGAAGTCTATAATAATTATTGAAAACATATTCATCGCAGTTATGTGATTTTTACAATACAAAGCCAAGCTGTTACATAACGCAGGGCAACTATACAGGCTGCAGTCAATTAAGTCAGGCGGAATATAAAATACTTTTTCTTGGTATATTTGTCTTTGTATGCATGAATATTTATACTTGCCCTATAAATTTACATTGTTCTTATAGCTATTCTGGTATGGCTCCCCTGATACAAGAACATGTGTAGTTCTTTGTGTGTTTAAAATGAATCTGTCACAGGTAAATGTTGCAGTGTTATAAAGCAGACTAAAACAATACAGATTCTACATATATTCAGTAATCAAAGTAATATGGCTACTCCACTGAAAATAACAGGTCTTTCCTCTCCTGACATTGGTGGCCCTTACTCAAGCACTGAACACTGCTCACATAATGATAGATGGAACCTGTTAAGTGCAATAAGCAAATAAGTACTCTGAGCCCATGCACCTATGCATGACGATGCACCTCCAGAGGTTGTGTTCATGGCAGCCTGGGCTCATAGGTTGTGAGTTGCATGACGCTGGCCATCAATGCAAGGCCAATTTGATTAGACAGCAATTAAAGAGGTACTATACGCTTCTCCCCTGTAGCCATGCGAAACCCGTCACTGACATTTTCGCTCGATCATCTTCAAGGTACAGAATCTTTGCCCATCCTAATTGATAGTGCCAAATTGTAAGCTAAACTAACAGTCAGGTGGGACTGCCTGTTTGAAATTTTGTGGTATCAAATTTCACTACAACTGACCAATATATTTTGTGAAGAAAGTTAGCATATCTAGAGGAAACCAATACACACATTGGTTGGCATTTATTGGACTAGTTTTCGACTGTACAGACACCAATCAAGACAAAGAAGAGATGGCTTCATGTCTCTTGTACTATAGTGAGTCTTCTGACTCCTCTCAACATTCCCCCCACTAGCTTCCCTTCATAGTTCTCTTACTGAATTGACCTTAAAGGGGGTTATTCATAAAAGGGTGAAGAGTTTGGAGAAGGCAGGAGAAGTGAACAATCTAGGACAACATACTGTAGCTGAACTGGAAAGTGATCTGCATTGGAAATTTTTTCCAAATCAGCTATTTTGGCCTAGATTCTTCACTTCTCCTGCCTTCTCCAAACTCTTCACCCTTTTGTGCATAACCCCCTAAATGTTCAAAGGTGACCAGAAGTGGGAAGCAAATTAGGAAAAAAACATCACAATTTATACATTTTGAAGGTCGTCTCTGCTTGCTCCTGCCTTTGACACTGATATACGAGTACCAATATGGTAAATACAACCGAGAACATGCCTCTGCTTTGACGGCGGTTGTTAAATGATCATGAAAGATATATAGGAAGTTGCATATCTAACAATAGTACCACCTCAAGTGGAGAATAATCCAGTCAAAAGACATACCAAATACCAAATACCAATTGCAATTGTTGCAAAGCCAAAACAGAAAGCCAAAGCTGCATCACTGTGGTGTAAGTATTAGGAATCTGCCTCAAAGCTTTCTATTTCTAGTTCTACGTGTGTGGTTTTCAGTGACCTTTTCACTGGAAGAAGCCATGATTACTTTTAACAGGGTGACTTGTTGTAAAAGACTTCATATATTTATCAAATGTTTCCCTTAAGGCATTTTGTACTTCCTGTTTGCTCTCTTGTAAATTAATCAAAGTATCTTATATAATGATTCAGAAGTGGAGCTGGCCATGGAGGTTACTGTTCGAGGGTCTACTTTCCTCCTAGGTCACAGGTAATTTAAAGGTTTTATTTATATGGACGAGTTACAGCAATAAAGCTTATCTCCAATACAGTTCTCCTTGTTTTGTTTTATGGTCGATAATAAAACCAACAACAGAAACTAATCTTATTTTTGTTAAAGTATATCTACAGCCAAAACTTAGTTTTGGCTTGCAATAAGTACTGAAATCCCAGTCAGTTGTTTTTATTCTTTCTGTGTCCTTGTTGGGAAGGCCTCCTACTTACCTCTCTATCTGTCTTGCTAATTACTGTCGCTGAGGCAGAAATGAGGGGGATTCCAACATTTTACAATGCCACCAAAGCAATAGGTGAGGGAAAATCATATAATATGGACACCTGTTCTAAAGAGAGAACTGTCTAACAGTGGATTGCCCCTCATTTTAGTGAGATTTTTCTCTCAGTTCCTGTTGTGCCACTGGGACAGGAAGTAAAGGGAAATCTCCCCCACTGGGACACAAACAGTAGATTCTATTCACAAGCTTACATGGTCACCCTCCTAGCTCCACCTACAGCAGAGTGTGAGCTTAAAGGAGAACTATGAGGTGACTGATTTACACTCATCCCCATAGTTAGAGCCGACATGTGACATTGAAACTGTCACAAGTCAACTCTATAGATCAGGAAGTGAGCGAACACATACTGTCGCTCATTCACTTCCCAATCATTTGGTGACAGAGTGGTGACCGTCAGTCCTCTCTCCCTGCAAGGATTCCCCCCTCCCCTCTCCGATCCCCAGAGCTGACTTAAGGAACAGACGGGGAGGGGGTGGGCACAGCTGGCACTGCCTCTAGATAGGCAGAGCCCGCTGTCAATCAGCCAGCTGGGTGCATCTTGGCAGAATTGTCGGGATCCGTTCCAGCTGTGGCGCTCTCAGTATACAGCGAGCTATATACTGTAGCTATATGAGCTATACACTGAGTGGCCAGATTATTATGACCACCTGACGTTTGTAGGCAAATTAGCTATAATTAGCTATAATTTCACGCTGAAGTTGCTAGATGGCCAGACCATTATAAATAGGGAAGCAGGTTGTTTACCACGACAGTAGAAGGGATTTTTTTCTGAACATATGGGTAAACAACGCGATTTACCAGCCTTTGAACGTGGGATGATTGTTGGCGCTGGGAGCCATGGAGCAAGTATCAGCAAAACAGCAGAATTCATTAAATGTTCAAGAGCAGCTGTTGTTAAAGTGTTTAAAGACTGGACGGTCAGCCGAAAATCTGGGTCTGAACATGCGAATTGTGGCCGTCAGCGACTAGTCAATGTTAGGGCAGAACGGAGAGTGGCAAGACTGGTACAAGACAACAGAAGGGCAACAGTGCAGTGTCAGATTCCTCACATCACCTTTCAACATCTCGAGGCGGCCCAATGAAGTCACCTCGTGGAGTCATCTCGTGGCCCAGCGAAGTACTGATGGGGTGGTCATAATAATCTGGCCACTCAGTGTATAATGCCTATTAATTTAATGTTCCTTTTTTGTTTGTGGTTCACTGTAAATATTTTGCTTTCACAGGGTGAATCCATAAGACTGGCTTTATAGAGCATTCTGGCCTTTATAAAGAGGATACCCAGCTGCTCACTGTCTGCCTCATTATAACTGAAAATCTATAGAATTCAAGGAACTCAAATACTTTAATCATTGTGTACAGGAAAGAAACATGGAACATAACACAGGCACTCATGGGCGATGAACTCCAGGCAAACAATTAAATACACATTTCAAATACATATACGTGAATATTTTTAAATGTAATTTTTGTTTAGCTAACCTTGTGATCCAGAAAAAAACCCTGCCAGACAGCACAGGCAGATCCCTGACCTTCCTGCACAGACATTAAGCAATGCAGCCTGGTCCAAGACCTGCCCCTGTCTGGATGATGACGTTGCTGCACACTGAGGATGTCATCTTTCTTCCTCGTGCATGTAATAATATTCACGGCACAGTTTAAAAGCACTTATGTCCCTTCCTCACCCAATCTAAGTGCTGTTGGATAGGAAATTGTATAACTTTATGTACTTATGGGAGTTGCATGTAAAAATATATCTTTCACGATTTGTTAAATTAAATAACTGGATTAAACAATGGCTTTATATATCGGTCACTGTACACTGTAATTCTGAAAGGTTCCCTTTAATTACTGTTATGCATAGGTTATACAGAAAAGATTGTAGATTGTGTGAAGTTGCATTGGTGTTAGGTGATACCACCAGTTAATGCAAACAGAACTTGGCAGAGTTCTAGTTTTAGGAATATCTAAATCCCAAACTTTTAAAGTTGGGAAGGATTAAAACCTCTGTGGAGTTTTATTTTCACCCTGTCTCACTGGGGATCCCCTGTTGTCAACAGAACACTTTTCCCCATTGAAATAATTCTTATCTTATTCCTGTTCCAGGGACAAATCAGAATTTTGGATACCACAATACTTTCAGTCCTGGTGACAATAGTAAACAGGACAAATAGAGGGTGAATCTCTCCAGTGGGGGCACGGGCAGCAATAAAACCTGATAGTGGTTCTTCTAACCCGTCCTTACACTATCCAAAACTAAAAAGAAAAGAAAATAATTTTGGCCGTAGAAACACTTTGATAGTGGTTTTACTATTAAAAGCATTCACAATACTTCACCATCAGCCAAGAAAAAGAGCAAACTGCAGATCGACGTGTTTCTGAACGAATCCTTTTTTTTAGTAAAGTGGCAGCGAAGTGGTTAAGAGTGCCTCATCACATCATACTAAGGGCTGTTATTTGCTACTGAAAGGTTTGAAGTCCTCTGATTCTTCTCTCCTGTGCAGGAATCCAGCTATACAAAGGGGAAATTGTTCCTGGATCATTCCCCTGAGTTTATTGCAGGATACTTAGCATAGATGGAGGTTAAAAGGCATTTCTAATAGGCCCGGTCTGACATGCTACAAGCACTTGATATTTCAAGTCTGTTTCCATAGGTGATGATAAATACACATGAATGGCTGGTGGTTCAGGAGGGGGGTGTCAGAGGTTTCCTGCTCAAAGGTCCCTTTGTATTCTGGGTGACAGGTCACGTGACCAGAGTACATTAGCCAATCCTGGGTGATGTCGGAGGTGATCACGGTGTGACCCCACTGAAACCACAACAATCTCTCAGCAGCACTTAGCAGGAGGCTGACGGACAGCATGAAACACAAACAATGAAAATTGCCTGCTTCATAGCAAAAACCATGTGCTGTATGCATGGGAGAAATCGCCGGAAGATAAATATGACCGCTTTAACAAAACATGTAGGGGCTGTATTTATGATGGAAAGACATCCAAATATTCCTCTTACAGACCATGAAATGCATGACTTAATAAGAGACATCAGATATGCAGACCTGCGAGCATCCATACACATCCTAACATAAAGGCGCAAGATGAACACTGATCAGCCAATACCCAAATGTATTTTACTAACCCAACCTTCCCAAACAGGCTATTACTAAAAATGTATTTTATTTCCTGTCCCAGATAGTCCAGATGGCATCATGTGGGAATCACATCACAAAGCTGTGAAGATGACATTTTGGAGGCATAAAGGATCACCTTCTTGAGTTGACTAAAACTTTTTTGAAGTTTTCTTGACAAAGGAGTCTTACATGGCTCTGAAACAGCCCCTTGCCATCATGTTTTATTCTAAGTAAAGTTAAAAAGCATCACCTTAACAACCTGGTGATGCTGTCTACAGAACCTCCATTGCTGAGCACCCATCTCCACTGAATTGGCCAATAGGGTATGTGTGCAAAGTGGTTCTGCATTGCAAATGGACACTTTTCACTTTTCTTTGAAGCACAACAAGGCTCATTGTTGTTGGAGGCTCAGTGCTGAACAGATCTTTTTCCACACCCCAGTCAAAGTGAAAATGTAACAAAACTTTTAAACCAAGAACCTATCTGACCTTTTTTTTAATGTACTGCTTGCATTGCCTGAGAACAGCACACCAGGCCATGCTACTGTGTAAAATTCTACAAGAAGCTCTTCTGGGGGAATGTCCACTGAAGCCTCTTATCCAAGATGCTCCGGCTGGCAATCACATTAAGTACAATGCAAGATCTGAACACACACCGAGCTTTGAGGTTGTGGCTGGGGAGTAAGGAATAAGGTCAGTATTACAGCCTTTTTCTCTACCTCCTAGACATAACACACATTTAACCCTTGCAGAACAGGGAGTCCCACAGAAAGGGTCTTTTTTTTTTTTACAGTATATCTGCCTATTAAATAGTCAACTATAAATCAGTTTCTTCCATATGGAGTTAAAGGCGCAAACGGTAACCCTTTTGACATAAAGCATAGCTGAAGACATAAGAGGCTACAATGGTAAAACTGATCAAAGGCACAGAAAACAGTACAAAAACTAACACAAACACGTAGATAAAATATTCTGGATATTCTCTATTTATTCCTAAAAATGTTTTCAAAGATTGAATTATGATAAAAAATGCTTTGGGCAATCATTAATGAGGTCTGCTTTGTTTAAATCCAGGCTGTGTTTAAGGAAGATTTTACCTTTTAGTTCTAAACTTTTATTCCTCTTCCATGTTCTTATATCATTAGCTAAATATAAAAATGAAACATAGCAGGGCCAAGCATGAGTTTTAACTTTGTTGGGCTTTGTGCCAGAATATTAATTTCCATTCTAAAGGTTTAAATGTACTTGGCCAGGTTTCGAATTGACAAATGCTATATATGTCTCTGTGAAGAAAAATCTGACTGTTCTACTGAAAGGTATTAACATGTCTTACTGCTTGTGAATGATACTAGAGAAAGAACTGAAGAGGACCTGGCATTGGAGATTGCATGCAAAATTAAATAAATCAATTATTTTGCAATCTTTTGCCCCTGTTTATATGCATGCTTTTTCCAAAACTGCACCAATATACTGGAAGTGTTTGAGCAGAGACAGCGCATTCTTCTCTTCAGCATCTTTTTATTTTTTTATTGGTATTATATAGTGCTGAAAACTTATGCAGCGCTTTACATACTCCACATTCACATCAGTCCCTGCCCTCAAGGAGCTTACAATCTAAGGTCCCTATTTCACATGCCAATTTATAGGGCCAATTTAGACAGGAGCAATTAGCCTTCCAGCATGTCTTTGGAGTTTGGGAGGAAACCAGAGTACCCAGAAGAAACCCATGCGAGCACAGTGAGAACATGCCAACTCCTTGCAGATAGTGTCCTGAGCGGGATATGAACTGGAAACCCCAGAGCTGCAAGGCAGAAATACTAAGCCACTGAGCTGCCATGTCCCTAGTTCTCAAGTCATGTACACATGCAGTTACCGAAGCGCACTATACTGTTATAAATCTCCAAGTCTCCTATAATTCACACAGTCCTATACCTAGCAGGCTGGGCTCTTGTCACAGTGTTTCACTGGTCTGCTGGTGGGATGGTGAAAAAAACAACTGTTCCTACTTAAGGAAGTCGAGAAAATACATAAAAACTGAATTCCCTGGCTTATTCGAATAGTCGGTCACTGGAAATCTGCTTTAAAGGGTTATTAAACCCTCCAGTTTTTGTGCATATATCTACTGCTAGCAAGCAGTAGATATATGCAAACATTTTTTTTTTACGCTTTAAAAGAGGTCAAACTTACCTGTGTGTTCGCCGCACGCTCCCGTCCGAAAATCTGAAAAGTCTCAGGTGGCCACAATGCATCTTGGGGCGGGCGCATGCGCAGTTCAGATTTTTGGCCGGGAGACGAGGAGAGGCACAAGGTAAGTCTATGGACAGCGTGCACCCGCATGCAGACACCGTGGGACAGGAAGTGCCAGCAAGCACAGAGGAGTCAGCGCTGGACCCGCAGCAGTGCTGAAGGGACAGCTGAAAACGACAGGAAAGAAAAATAAGATCATTTAAGGTAAGTGCTTACACTAAAAATTGGGGGAGGGAAGAAAAAATTATACTTTAATGTCACTTTAAGAAACACAGCCAAGTCACCTTTTTGCACCAAGTCTGTGATTGTACAGTAAAGAAGTAGCAGATAATTGCAGAGGTTATCTCTCTGCTCTTCCTGTCAGTATATCTTATGTAAGCACATTTGCATGTGTCAGTTCGGGGGCCCCAGGCGCCAATGTGCTCCCCATTATTCTCAGAACCAATAACGTGTGGATCCTAATTTAAACAAATATGATAGGGCCATTGGGGCACCAAGCCATAGATGAGAAGCCTAGGTTTTAGTGATGTGAATTAATAAATGTACTGATTGAGTGGACATTTGAATCATGTTGTTTTTTCCATTTCCTCCAAATAATAATAAACAAATCATCTTAATGTACTGTGTAAAAAAAGTACATGATTAAATGGACATTATGAAAGTCATTACAACACACCATTCACAACATTCTGATTGAAAAGGAAAATAGTTACTATTGAAGAGAAAAACATATTTTTAAGTTTGAACACAGCAAAGACTTTCTATACATTCATTATTACTCCAATTGACGTCTAACTAACAAAATGGACAATTAAGAAAATTGGGGGCAAACTCCAGGAAGTGAAAGCCACAAATTCACCACTTGTGTGTACAGCAAAAACATCTCAATTATAACCAGATTAAAGAAATAAACTCCCCAAATAAAAGGCAATATTTTCCTTCCACTTACTTCGTAGTTTAGTCTGGAGGATGTGTATGTAACCTTATGTGTTGTTTACATATGATATACTGTAAAGCAGTTGTGTTTTTCTTAAGCGCTTTCCAATAAGTGAAGAAGAGATGTTTTAAACTGGAAACTAGTGATGCTGATATTATTATTATTATTATTATTAATAATAATAATCATATAAAATATTTATTTGATATGAAGTAAAAGATGCCTTGTATTTAGTATTTAAAAGAACCAGTCAGGCAATGGCATCTGTAGGATTCTGAGCATGTACACTTTGTGTTATGTGGCAGCAGGCTGATAAAAAGGTCTGGGTCTAGGTTTAGGTGTTATATAAAAGGTTGTCCTCTAGGGGGAAGTCCTGAGAGGGCTGGAGGCTTGGAGGTAACAAGCCAGCTGATGCTAGCTGGCTTGTTAGGGCCTCTACAAGAAGTCCCAGCCTCCTACGAGAGCAGCCCCCACCCTAGAACCAGACTGTGTGTTTGGTGGACTGGGGAGCAGACAGCCTGTCTGGCAATCTGCCTGTGTGACAACAGCCTGTGTGGCAATAGGACAAGCCAGTGTGGCCAGGGGATATTTTGTTTAAGGACCTACCTGAAGTCGGTGAGACGAAAAAAATGTTTTTTTTTTGCTTAAGAAAACTACTGTGTGTTTGGAAACCCCTGCGAGGGAACACTTCTATGGATGTTTCTTTCCATTTTATGAGTAAATAAAAGTGGGCAAAGAAGCCCTAAAACAGTGAAAAGCGAGTGGCAGTGTCCTTAATGTGCTACTGTTTGGAGCGAATCCTCACAGTTATTATAATAATGCAACTTTATTTCTCAGGGAATGCGCTATTATTTTGCTGTGTTCTCTCCCTTTCAGTGCCGAAATGTGACTAAATCCTTTATACTTCCTCCAAGCTATCAAGCTGGTTTGCGACAGTGTTTGAGTATTATCAGCATTGAGCACAGGCAAAAGACAGGACAGACGTAAAGACTGCCATTTCTCCTCTGGCAGGGAGAGAATACAAGCAAACAATAAAAAGCCAAGCAAGTCTTGAGAGATAACTGCACTAATATTACATTTCATGAGTGACTGATTCTCTTTACTTTTCTCATTTATTTTCATTTTAGAACCAAATGAACCCTTTCCAAAGATACCAATCTGGCATCCTCATAGTGAAAGGAATGTTCATGTTTGGAACCTCTATCATTCTCATACTAACCAGGCGAGTGCTTTAAAAGGATGGCTGTAGTTAAAAATGTGCTTTCTCTTAAAAAGTACCAGTTCAATGCTAACAAGTAACAGGCCCTACCACATTTTGATAGGACAGGGGGACAGATAATTTTTACTCCTTCAACATTAACTGGTAGAGAGGGCCATTGGAGCTCACCTGCTCGTCATGGTGCATAGCTAAACAAAAGAAAACCAAAACACATCTTAGGGGTCCATTTTATAAGCAATGATATAGCCTTACCACAATTAAAAAGCTCAAAAAAAGGCACATTTAGAAAGGACACTGATGTTCTTTACAAATGTGCTTAGTACCCTGCTGGCTGTCAAAGTCATGTGACCATCTCTCCCCCAATCACAGTGTTCTCTCAGCTGCATTAAGCAGGGAAAACTATATAGGACACCATAGGCACTACACTGCAGCCTGCAATTTATGAATAGGCCATAATATGCATTCCAAGCTATGGCGAAAACATGTGGAATATAAAGGAGAATGGATAGCAATATTATTATTATTATTATTATTATACAGGATTGATATAGCGCCAACAGTTTGCACAGCACTTCACAATAAAAGGAAGACACTACAATCACAATACACAAGATGGTAAGGAGGGCCCTGCCCGCGAGGGGTTATAATCTAAAATCTGATCTGATACGCTTAATGGGCCACTACCAAGGGAATCCCAAGAACTGCCAGCTCTGAACATTGGTATCACCCTCTGGCTATACAGTGTGTAAAGAGTGTGGAAATTTGAAGACCTACTGACTAAATAACAAATACTGGCAGGTTAAACAGTTCACAAATAGATTTTTCAACTCTATATTTGGTAGTCTATCTGGAATTCACTTTAAAGCATACAGAGACTACATACTGTTCCTTTTTAAAATAGTAAAGAAGTAAAATAAACATAAAGAGATTAAAAAGGGAAGAAAAGTCAACAAAATGTTTAAGCTCTGGATTCTGAAGAAGATTGTCAAGGCTGTGTCAGTCCCAATACAGGCTAAATAATTAATCCTGCCCATCTGGAGAGGATAAATTAGCTTTGAGGCCCAGGCATGCTGGTTTTGGGGAAATTTTATGGACAATGCCTGTGTGTATGCTATGAGGCCAGATTCCATTTTGTACAGTTCGATGCAGCATCATCTATGTACAGGCCAATACAGTATTTAATAAGGCAAAGAGTACAGTGAGTATCTCAGAACAACCAATCAGAGATTATCTTTTATTGTCAACAGGCCCAGAGCCAAATGGTTATTATTAGTTTCTGCCATGGCTGTGAACTCTCTATATCAGGGGTTCTTATTTGGTTGTGTCAATACCTTGGGGTATGGGAACTAAATGATGAGGATATGGCAAAAAACTGAAGCCTAATTCTCTGCATTATTGAACCCAAAGCTTTCCATATTTAAAGTAAAACCAAACTATTCACATCTTTTTAAACTGGGACATATTAAGACTGGTGATGAGGATGATTTTCAGTTTGAATAAGGGGGTATGGGGCACATTGGGCAATCCATTTGAGGTCGCCGATCATAAAAAGGTTAAAAACATCTGCTCTGTATAATTTGACTGAGATTTTGTATAATATGATGTCATGTCACCTTCAATTTTCCGTGAAGAAAGGATTGATAGCGTCCAAAATTTGCCTTTCAAATTGTTCTTACTAATTTTTTTGTCCTGTTGGGTAGATAAAAACTTCAGTATCAGTTTTGGGTGTTAAGCCTTTACACAATGACAGACATAGAACTTTTGACGTAATCAGAGCCTTTATTTAGTGTCCCAGTTATGTTTTCCCATGATGTAATATACTTTAAATGTTGTCAGCTATTTCAGTATATACAACAAACACTTCATCATCTTGAAACAGACATATTAAGAAAAAGGTTTTTTTTCACGAGTAACACTGAAGGGTAAACACAGGCTAGTTGAGCTGATTAAGTCATTAACCTACAATAGCTTTGGTTAAACTGAGCCAAGACTCTAATTAAACATTTGAACTTTGTTACAATAATAATTCACAGCTATTTATTTTAACAGGTAGTGAAACAAAATGAGAAACAAATCTATATGAGAAGTTCCAAACAAGACTAATCTACACTAAGTCACAAAGAATTCCTTTATCATAGAAGAACAGCTGCCCTAAAGTTATGGAATGGAATTAGCTACATGGGCCAACATGACATTTTGGGTCAATCTCTATACCTTGGTATATTACAAACTTGGTCTGGAAGAATGGTAAGTAGCAACTGAAGAGAATGTCATTTGCCTTCTTCTGTAAGCATTAGAAGCCATTTAAAGCCTAATGAACCCCTATGAACCGCACAAAAAAAACCTAATTTCATCTTCTCTATTGACTCTAATGGAGTGGAAGTATATTTCACTTAACTCGGGAAGGGTAAAACCTATTTAAATGTACAGTATTTAATTATTGTTTGTTTCTGCTGTTTCCGCCTCAGTTTTTCATTGAAAAATGATATAGAACTACAAATAATCAGACATGCACCCAACATGCAATCTAACAAAAAAAACTTGAGAGATCCAGATTATTTAGGGGTAACAAAGGGGCAACTGGGAAAAAAACACTTTTCTCTAAAACAGTAAAAATAAATACAGTGAGCCCCATACTAGTGTAAATGTAGAAAGTATAAAACCCCTACAATTATCTCCTCGATACTGGTCAGCTAGAGTTTTATACCTGGGGTTTTTATCAATGAGCTGGTTTAGCCTGCTTCTTTGTGGCTACCATGACCTGAATGTGCAAAGCCATCTTTGGGCAAAGATAAAAAAAACCTTTGTATTTCAAAGACAGATAGCACCTATACAACACAACCCACATTCAAATATTTTTAAAGGTGGCCTTGAAAACCCATTGACAAGATGGTAGCAGCCAAAGAGTGGCTTGACTGGCTGCTCAGGTAAAACAGCTGGTCTTTAAGGGTTTGAAATTAGATAACTACCAGCCAGAAGCAGGAGAGAAAAGAGTTTTATGTACATAATAGAGGTCATTTTACAGAGGAATAAACTCCACAAGCACCACAGCTGCAAACCACAAAAAAATAAAACCACATTTATAAAGAATATTTACTGGAGCTCAATCAATTTATAGAACTATTTCATTAATCAGGGTTTCCCTTCCAAGCCAGCACCTAGTTTAAAGAGCATCAAAGTTTAAATCTATACAGTAAACGCAAAGCAGACTTCATCATTCATCTTTTTCAGTGTGAATATAGCCACAGTCAGCAAAGAGAGGTCAGCCCTAATGGTTAGGAAGTGGCAGCACGGCCCCTCCGCAAGATAAGTCCAGTCCCCCAACCCCCCCACCCCTCCAAGAAAGAAAGCTCTTGTGAAAGTCCGACACAGCACTCCAGGGATCACACATGGCCAGGAGTCCCCTCCTCTAATCTAAACAAGGAAACGTTCTGTGTGAACTTCTCCTGAATTAATTATATAATTAATATTAATGGATCTGCCTGTACAGCTTCCTTCAGTTTAACAAGGAACAGAAAAATCTTTGTCTGCGGGAACAAGATGAAAGGGGAAGTGTTTTGTCAAATCCTGTAATCCAGAAAATGTATAACATCAACCACACCATGCACCCCTATTTGCATATGGCACCTCCTGCTGAGACAGTGGCCCTGAGAATGACGGCTGTTACTATCTCAAAGAGACAGGGGTATAATCTCCCTTTACAGTCAGCTCTAGATGTCTGATTAACATTCACAAGTGGTCTCCAACATCACTTGCTTTGAAGTGGGCAATCCTGAGTTTAATCCCACTTTGAGTGCCTCATTGTTTTTTTGGCAGGCCATCTCCTTTCGACGGGGCTCTATAACAAAAAAATGGTTTCTATGGAACGGAGCAAAGTTTGCCCAGTTTATGGATAATGTCTTTCGTCTTAGCATTCCACCAAAGTATACTGTTCTAATAAATAATATGATATTATTGATTACCGTGTTGCCTTGCATTTGATTCACAATACTGAAATGTAAAAAATGGTTTACTCAAATGTATTTAAAACAAAAATCTGTAGAGCATTTTCAAATGACGCTTTAAAGAAAACCTGTCCCTTTCAATTTAAGACAAAGCAAGAGGAGCAGCATATTTAGGATCTTAGGCTTTTCTTTTATGCCAGACTGGTTGTGAAATGCTATGGAAGTATTTGCAAATGTAAAACTCAGTTGAAGCAGGTCAAATGCAGGTCAGCAGGAGTTTAAATGCACCTGCCAATAAATTCCAAATTATCTCAGAAGCATCTCAAAGTAACGTCAAAAAGCTGACATCAACTCAAGCCCACAAGCCCTTGTACTACCCTTTCCTTTACTTCCAGGTATGGAGGTGCATGTGACTCACTGGGCCAAGCAGTGTTGTCATTCAAGTAGTCCATAACCATGTGTAGCTATGACTTCAGTGATTTATAGCTTATACAGAGTATTTAGTATCTGTGGTTAAATGGAGTGGCAGAGGAGCCTAAAGAAGGTACGTATCTGCTGCATGGCAAAACTTTCAATAAACTTAAATGATGGTTGGATTGTTTGCTGAAAACCCTGTTCTTGCTTATCCCATGCATGTGTATGGTTATGTAATCTGTAGTCAATAAAGCAACCTGCAAACTTCCAAATAAGGTAGAAAATAAAGTAGACACTGATGAGTACTCCCCAGATCTTCATGATGAATGAGCTTTACTGTCACAGTCTACAAGCCTCACAAACAGAATTAAAAGGTCAAGACCCCAACTGAGCCCCATGTGTTCTCACATGCCACACCAAAGTACCTGCTCTGGCCACCTTCTTCTATTTCACACAGTAATTTACCAGATCCTCATCTAAAATTAGAGTTATCCCAAGAACATGCTGCAGATTTTCAGTATTGTGCTATAACAGGAAATATAAGGGGGACAGGCAGAGGATTCTACATGAGGAATCTGGGAAACAATAGAGGTTGGATAGACCTCCAACATAAAGAAGCGGAAAATCCAGATGGGTTTTCTAGTTCTAAGAACTTTCTGTGGAGTTAATTCTTTGCAAACGTCTGGCAACTGCACATCAGCATTTACCTTATCACTCAGATGCTTTGGAAGCTTTCCAAACAAGGCTGCATTCTATGGAGTGGATTTACTGGCACATATTCATGGGGCTGCATAGAACTGTATAACATGTTTAGGAATCTTAAGAGCTTTATAGACACTTCTCTATGTTGTTTTATTAGGTGTATGAATGTTTTTTCATATGAAGAGATGAGACTGCAGAGCTCCTTCCATCATCCTGAAAAAAAACAAAAAATTCCATCTTGGCAAAAAGCCTTTTCCTATGACAGAGCTGCTCTGAGAGCTTCGTCTTCACCTCATAGCAAGACCAGTCAGAATCTGACCTTTCCAAAATCAACAAATCATATCTGTGTAGATAATCCATATAGCCAAATTTGAAAGGGAGATTCATTACCCAAGTACAATTTTTGGGTTGCTTGGGGTACACCTGAAACAATCATACAATATATAAATATCACATGCAGTTTGGGCCCTTCCTCCCCCTAGAGTTGGAGATTGGTCCTTGATTGTATCACTACATATATAGGAAACCCAGGGCTGATTTTACCATAAGGTGCACAAAGTCTGTACTTATAGGTAGAGGAGAGTTATTGGACTTATCAGCAAAGCTCAGCAAAATTACCAAAAAGTTCTAAAATAATAAAGTACCTGCACCAAAGGCGAAGAAGAAACTCTTGTCCCGGTTTTCCTTCAACAGACCCATCACTCTTCTTGCCATTCTTTCATTCCTCTTATAGATAAGTTCTTGCCTAAAGTAAATGTCTATCTCCTGAGCTGTTACTTGCTCTTGTGATGGTAGAGTAGTGTTGATAAAGGTGGGGAGCTGCAAAAATAAAATAAAACAAAAATAAATATAAAAGTACACAAATAGTGCATTAGTTTTAATGAAATACCTGCATGTTTACTTGCCTAACGTGGACCTAGCCTTGTCTACAATGTTTTTGAGGCAACAACAGTGCTGAACTTCAGACTGCCTATATTGCTTGAAAATGTTCAATTCGATATCAGAGCTCTCTCAGAGCGCTACAAACGCCTATGCCATAGAGAAACGTATTGGATATACAAACTGAATACCCTAACACCTATGGGACTAAATGAAGATTTAGTGAAGACTCCAGCTCGTCCGTCTGAAACCCGTGCTCTATACCCACAAGGACTGGTCAGATTTACTCCTGAGCGTTCTAATCAACTGTAAGATATAATCCCCTCTTCCAAAACAGTGAGTTTTCATTTTTCTATTTCTTTTAAAGGTCGTACCTATACCGTTCCAGCAAATCCCAGGGTTGCAGCGCTTCTTTCCACCTTTCTTTCACATGTCTACAGGGCTCCTCCCCCTGAATAAGAAGCTTGCTCACCCTATAATATTTCAAGCCTCGCATTGGCATACCATTGTTCCGTAATTGTTTTATAGTTGTATAATTTTAATCTTGTTTTAACATTAAATTTTGTTTTAAATATATCCATCCACCCGTCATAGTCCATACCAGCTGTGCGCTCGCCTTTTTTTGTGTTTTTATCCTGCTAATTCGATATCAGGCCAGGCTGTACATTGTGCCTTGTCTTCTGACCAAGTTGGGATTAAGCCTTGCTCCCTTACAGTGCTTAAACGCAGAAGTAAAGTCCCAGCATATCCTATTATGTTATAACATCCGCATTGTAATAGGAATACATACTAAAGTTTTCCTTGATAATGCAACCAAAGCTTACTTGACAAAATCCCTTTTATGTAGTGAGTGCTGCCTTCCGCCTGCCCATCACTTTCAACCATTTCCTGGATTCCCATTGTGATTTGCATCTTTTTCCCTGCTGCCTGATGTGATGCAATCTCAATTTCTCAAGACTACATACTTCCAGCAAGCAATGATAATGTTACATTGCTTAGACGTGGAGTTGTAGTTCAGATGGCAGGCTTAGTTTGTGTGATGACACATGGAATGCATACTGTAAATGGGTTTGCATGTTATCCCTGTGCTTGCGTGAGGTTTCCTCCAGGTGCTCCAGTTTCCTCCACTCCAAAGACATGCTAATAGGTTAATTGGCTCATATGTATATATGATCCACCCTATCTTCATAAGTAAGTTTATAAACTTTGAGATTGATATCGCTATTAGGAGTGGGATAGAAATTGGGAAATTCAATATAGATATACAGTACATTTTTTTCTTACGTTTTTGACCACAGATAACCTTTAGCCCTCATTCACACGACTAAGAGCCAACCTGTACAGATCCGTGCTGGGTGCACAGCCGTATCGGGCCGCTCCCGGTAAGGACAAATGCAGCAGCCTGTTCTTCTCTATGGGAGTATGTCGTCGTACGCTCACCCAAACTGCACGTCCGTGCGGGTGTCCGTACGCAGACAGGATCCATCCGGGTGCGGGCACCCGAGCAGGGACACCCACTCCCGTACGGACGTGCAGTTCGGGTTAGCGTACAGCGGCGTACGGCCGCATACTCCCATAGAGAAGGAAAATATAAGATGAACTATGTTTTTTGGTTGTATATATTTTTGTTGACATTGAATATGTTTTTGTTGACAATGAATGTGTGACCTTTTCTTATGAAGAATTGATGGTTTGTTTTTTTATTCTAATTGAACTTTTGAAAGCATGATGCATGGCACGTACCTAAATATTTTGGCAATAAAAGGGGTCCCATCTCAAAACCTGTTAGAAATCATACAGCCCTGCAGCCCTTTACTCAGTTTCTTCTAAGTGGGTTGTACTGGAAACGACTGCAGAATACAGCTTATTGGCATACACTGTAGAATGTATATTGTTTAGGTAACTGTAATGAAGAGCAGAGCCAGCCCTAGACCCACCTTAGCAGACATTCCGCATAAAACAGACAATCCTTCTGGTGAGTAGTGTTGAGATACAAAGCATTTTGCCACAACAAATAAGCAAGACAGCTAAGTGCTTTGCCAGGCTATTGTTGGCGCTTTTAAAGTGGACAGTGGATTAAATGCAAACATTACCCGCTCAGAATGACTTTCAAATGACTGGAATTCACAGCAAAACTGTCAAAACATCGGGGACAGAGTACCCTGTAGACCTGTGCAATCTGTCTCCAATGGCTTTGTTTGATGTAAAAGGACATTTCTTTATGTTCTATAAAACAAACCTTAATTATGATTGATGGAGCCATGTATAGACCGGCCCGGGATGCCATGAATGTAAAAGGTAGCCATTCACATTACCTAAACATCTGACAAAGACTGATCGCAATCACTACTCATTATACCATATATAGTGCAGTCGGTTTAAATATACATTACTCATGTTTTGTGCTGTGCAGGCACTTATTTCTGTTAGTACTAACCCCTTCGCAGCCAGGCACCCTCCTGTAGGACTTCAAACATGAAAGAAAAGGGAACTTTTTTCTATATTTTTTTGTACACTGTCTGAAATAATTTTCAAGAAAATGCGTGTACAAAAAGTTACCCACCTCATTCACAAATGAATATTATAAAAAGTGCCATTGTTTTATTGTTGATTGCATCTTTGCTGAAACTTCCTGTCTACATGTACTCCAGCAATGGCTATATATTGTTTCTCAGGGTGGGTTTCCTAATGGTGACAACAGTGGACCATGCCAGTTTACCATAGCCACTTGTAGTCTCTATTGGGAGAGCGCGTGACAAGGTGACATTATAGGAGAACGATTTGGAGACAAGGACAGAACAATGTCACCTTTCACCAGAAAATGCTTGGTCAAAGATTTGTATGGCAGGATCACAAGGTTTGATTTTAATCAAATCTGACAATTTTTTAAATATTGAAAATGACTTTTTAAATAACATGTTAAACTTACATGAGATTTTTGTAATTTGGTTTGCGCATATAGTATAACAACTCTAACAAGTCTGCAATATTTTTCTATTTTTTTAAAATTAAGAAAAAGATTGACTACTATTTATTTGCCCCGTAATTCCTCATACTTTTACCAAAACACTTACAGCCATCATGTTTCCGAACAGCTCCAAGTCTCTCAGCTTGGCTTCCCTGAACTCCCTGTCCAGTACAAGATCACAAAGGACAGAGTAGTCTCTAGCAGCCGTCCATCTACAAGCTTAGAGATGGAAGGAGAGAGGAAGGAAGAGCGGGGAGCCGGGGCATGCTTTGCTTTGCTGTGTTTATGTGTTTGTGGAGAAACACACACAAGGGTGGCTCCATATGACCCTGCTAGGGAAAGGAGCCACCATAAAACTGGATATCAGGGCGAATGCTTAGGGGGCATGCTGATTCCACAGGAAGCTAAAACTTTGAAACATCAAGGAGCAGCATTCATTGTAAGTGATTTAATAAGCATTGGAAATAGCTTAAGCATATTTTCACTTTAATATAACTTTAAAGTACCATACCTGCAGAATATATATAATACCTGCCTCTCCTGTGCTCTATGCCATTGAACAGAGCATTACATATTTTCTTTGCAGGCATAGCCTTTTTTTTCAAAACATAGTCCCTTTATAGGTGTCCTTCCAAATAGCTGGCTTTTGTTAGCCAGAAAAAAACTCTGCGTGCCCCTTTGATCCTGGGTTCACATTTTTACCAAATAGTCAACTGCTGGGCAAAGTCAATCCAAGTTGCAGTAGTAGTGAAGTAGCAAATGATTACATACAATTGGACATGTGCAATTATGCAAGATGAATTCTACATGCTGCTTGTTTAACTTATACAACAGGGAGTCAATTGTTTAACCATTGATCTCTATTCTTGGCGGCAATTCACTATTGATTTGAGCAACACAACTCAGCTACTTTATAGTGCCTGTTCATGTCTACCCAAATCTTGCCTTGTAATTCCACTAAACAGTACAGTACTCAGTTTTTACTCTATAAATGTTACTGATAGATGACAATAAGCACCTTTCTAATGGGGTAATAAACCAGTGGGCAATGGTCAGTTTAGAGGTATTCATGGCTTCCATAGATCTCTCTCACGCCTGTATATCCATTAAGAAAAGACAGATGATCATTCTCCTCTAAGTTACAGGCTACAGTAGTCTAATCAAGCTTCCAGCTGCTTTGACGCCTGGTACATTAATCATCCTAACTTCTCTTTGCTGCTTAGGTCCATGACATTCACCATGATTCATTGGACTCACTGTAGTAAGGCAGCTGTTGGTATACTGATTAATATAGCCGTTTGCCTCCTTTACGGCCAGACAAAGAACAGGGGCTTGAGACAGTCCAAAGCAATTAGCAGGCTGTTAACCACCATCACAGCTAGAAGCTGAAAGGCTTTGTGAGTTCAGCCATCTCCCCAAAGTACTTAGTGGGGGAACAAGCCAACTTTAAATTGTCTCTCCATCTTCAGCAATTCAGGAAAAAGAGATAGGGTGGTGGCCTTGGCTACAAGAACTACGTCACTTAGTCGCAGACATGCAACATTAAGCTGAATCCCTCTAATTATTCAGTCTCTGTTTGTGGATAGGCCAAATTTATGATGTCAACCACTATATGTGCAGTTTAAAATCTAATTTTGGCAGATACAGTTTGTAGGTTATGAAGACAGCAGAAACTCAAGTCTCTAAGACGAGATCTAACCGGTGCCTAGATTACTACAGCAATCCATTGCAGTGCTATATATTGCTATGCACATACTAATGTGCATTGCAATAGGGCATTCCATTGATTTAAAATGTGATGCCAATGCACACTTAAACACGAAGACGTCCCTGCAGTATTTTTTAGCGTAGTGTACTACAATGCATATCACATGTGAAGTGGTGTGCTGCAGCCCGCTTGCAATTCCAACCAGGGTAGTTTGTGTTATGTTTTGTTCCCCCCCATCAAGTAAATAGAAGATGCTGCATTTTAAAAATATTTCTAAACACATTTCTGGAGTGGGGTAGTGTTAAAAATAAAGTTCCAGGTGTTGTAACCTTTCCCCCTCTCCTTTTGTTTTATTTTTCCCCCTTTTTTGTGTGGACCCGCCACCAGAGGAGGAATAGATTGTAAATCTTCCAATGGGGACACTAGTTCTGGTGACCCTGCTGACCACCAGGGATTTTACTCACTTCCTGTTATGGTTGTCGCGTAGGAAGTGAAATCTCCCCAATGGGACACAGATGGCAGAAACAAAAGTTGGCAGGGGTTACATTACAACCCTCCCTTTCTCTATGCAAAAATAATTTAAAAAAAGAGTTTTGGATTCATTTCTATTTTAACTTATATTTTTTGTAGCTCTTCAATTAAAGTCTGTTGCGCACAGTTGTACCGAATCTCAGTTAAATCCAGCAGCATTTTTATCTGCATAGAAATG
>NW_017306374.1:1099866-1103204 GCF_000935625.1 Nanorana parkeri
TATATAAAACATATGCGTGTAAACAATTTTTGTTTTGGGTGCAAATTTAGTTGGTGCTACAACTCTTCCCACCAATAACAACTGTGCCAAATGTATTGCACAGAAAATAAAGTACCATTGGTTTTGTATGCACTGGCGGTTTTAATATGCAATTAAATGTGGTAAAACTAAAGGAAATAATACTTTGGAATTTTACCAAGTTTGTAAAGTGAGAGACCATCTTGGTATGCAGCAATGGCTATGGATATTGTACTGATCCTTCCTGAAATCCTTTAAAAATACTTTTGAATGATAAAATGGGTTTGAATTGGACACAAATCATTTTTTTAATCTCCATAAAAATATTTTTGTTTTATTCACTAAAGTCAAATCCTAGCTAAATAAGTCACCAGACTCTATCTTCAAACTTCAAATTGATTCCTGAATCTAACCCTAAAACCACTTTCAGAAGGGTGGTCCAATCAGGTCTACCTGTCAGTTTTTCAGGCAGACCTGATCAGATGTCCAATGTAACTCTAAATGGACAGGCCTCGGTTTACATCTGGTTGCCCACAGCTCAGGCCAGGTCTGGGAAAACAAACAGAACAATGTTCCATCTTGCTGGACCTGATCATGTCAGATTGGGGGTAATCTGATGTAAACGGCCAAACGTGCGTTTACATCCAATTTCCCACAGACTGACATGGGGTCATTTGAGTTTTTCCTCCATGTCACAGCTGTGACATCCGATCCATACTGCTCCAATCAGGAGGGAAACCGTGCATGGATCCTCTCCTGATAGGATAGTGCGAAAGAGGCCTAAAGCTAGAACTACATGGGGGATTATTCTTACCTTGCTTCCCGTCCTGCCGCACAATGTTACCAGACAGGAAGAGAAGATAATACTCCAACAGCAACACAGACAGGAAAGAAAATATTTTTCTTTTGTAGAGTAGGGGACAGCTAAAGACCCTGTCAGAATTTTATTTGGGTCTATATCCCTATTGAAGTTTTCCGAACGAAACCCTGGATGGTAGTAAAAACAATGGTGGTCCTTATTCTTCCCTACTCGATCTGAAACAAACCAAAAATGATTTTGGCTTTATCGGTATTTATTAGGGATGCACCAATATATCGGCCGCTGAAACATATCGGCCGAAAATTGCACTTTTGGCATAATGCCGAAAGAGCCATGTTTCGGCCGATACATCGGCACATCCTAGGTTTCTTTTCTCCCCGCTGTGAGCGGGCGGCGTCCCTCCTCCCACACCGCTCAGTCGCCTATCACAGTCCGGCAGAGCGGTGTGTGGGCGGAGACAGCCAGCGCTGTCACAGGAGGCTGAGCTCTCCTCCCACAGCGCTCAGCCGCCTATCACAGTCCGGCAGAGTGGTGTGTGGGCGGAAACAGCCAGCGCTGTCACAGGAGGCTGAGCTCACCTCCCTGCTCCGCTCGATCAGCCTCCTGTGACAACGTGTCAGAGGGGAGAGCGAGCACAAGCACTCAGCGATCAGTGATCACTGAGTGTTTGTAGATAATTGAGGACATGGTATGTTAACTATATCCTCAATTATGAATGAACGGGAGTGATCTGCATCACCTCATGTTCATTCATAGTTGTAGGTATAGTAAACATACCATGTCCTCATGCTATCAATGAACAGGAACACTCATTCCTGTTCATTGATAACAGGGGATACAGAAAAAGAGATAGAGGACTTTGTGTCCTAAATCGCTTTTTCTATTTTAAAAGGGAAACATTAGGGGTCTGTTTAGACCCCCAATATTTCCCCGAAGCCCCTAAAAGCAATGTAAAAAATAAAAATATTTAATAAAAAATTAATTAATACATAAAAAAAAAAATATTTAATAAAAAATTAATTAATACATATTGAAAAAATTAAACGTTTATACAAAAAAAATACAAATTAAATATTAAAAAGATTTAAAAAATTTAAAAAAAAAAAAACATTTTCGGTATCGGTTTCGGCCTGACAATTCTTTTTATTTCGGTTTCGTTTCGGTTTTAACATTTCCATTTCGTGCACCTCTAGTATTTATATCTCACTACTTTGTGTATATAATGCAATGAACATTTCTGTTCTTAGCAAATCTTCAAGGTAAAGTAAAATACCACAAAAATACCTTTCTAAAAAAGGTTTATGTACTTGTTTCCATACATTTTACTTAACTTTCTCTTCCTGGAATCAGAGCTAAGATCTAAAGCATTATATTTTTCTTATACATTAAATACATAATCCAGATAGTACTCATCAGAAACATGAGAGAACAAACATTGAAACAAAGCTTTTCTTCAGTACTTATGGGGTACTTCTCATTAAGATTCCATTCCTCTGTACTACCATTTAACCAAATAATATATGGCAAACCCTGTGATATATATTGCTGCATATTAAAATGCACCTAATGAATTAAACACTTGCTGTGATCCAATTTGCTGAAAATCAAATGCACATGTGCAAATGTTTTGTCATGCAAGAATCTGGAATGATGTTGCTGCTTAGTCACCTTTCAAACAATAATATAATCCTGCTGGGTGACTTCATGACTGCCACTTGAAAATTATTGGTATGGTGTAATAAATGAAGGTTACATCACCTGTGAGCTAAGGGCTTAAAGGGAAAATCCAATTTCTTAAAAAATATATAATAATATATAATTGCTACACAAGCTATTTTTGTAATTGAATGTTATTAAAAAAATCGCTTTTCCATTGCAGTCTGCAGCCGGCCATGATGTCTCTTGCTGCCGAAAAAATTTCAAATGCTTTTTTACTTTATTCATTTTTAAAGAGTATGCGTTATTTCCAGTAACACTTTATAGAGAACCTTGAATCGTCCCTAGGTCAGAAAGCAAAGATAAATCTTTCCAAAGAGCAAAACTGACAGGGTTCTTTCCCTTCCCCTAACCAAAACAAAAAAGTTTTGGCTTTAGATACACTTTACCTCATTACAATTGCTTAGTACCTCTCCCAAAAGTCTGAGGGAACTTGAAGTCACATCAAAGGTTGCCTGATGTATGAAAAATTGTATGCCTGGAAACCTTTGTAGAGAGTTTGTTCTTTACTTGGATAGTTACAAAAACTGCTGCATGCCTTATAGCCCAACTGAGATTTCAGTTTAAATTAGCTAAAAACATTCCAGGTGCATCAAAACAAAAGGTGCGCAAAGTCTTACAGTTTGTTTTCTTTAGAAAAACCTGCCCCTTCCCAATGAGAGGAGTAAGAAAGGGAAAGAGAGAGGGGGAAAAGTGGGGAAGGGGATGATTAGTGCTAGGAGACACAAATGAGTGGATGAGTGTGTGTGTGGGGGGGATGCGGGGGGGGGGAATAAAGAGCTGG
>NW_017306374.1:1103220-1106526 GCF_000935625.1 Nanorana parkeri
GAATAGTGCTAGAGACACAAAAGAGTGGAATGAGTGTGTGTGTGCGGGGGATGCGGGGGGGGGAATAAAGAGCTGGGGCCCAGAAGAATGATTGCTCAGAGTAATGGGGTGGGTGAAACTGCAGAGGAAAGGGAAAGGGAGGCCTCACAGGTTAAGTCATTTCTCAAAGTGCAGTAAGTAAGGAAGACAGGGGTTGCATTAGGAGAAAGTCTAGGAGAAGCTCATTCTTGTCATTGCCATTGATTGTGTGGTCACAGCGTATTTTTGCAGTCATGAGAACATTTTAAGTCAATCCATGAAAACCAAGAGGTGCACATTTTTTTCTTTTTTTTTTATATAATGAAGCCGTGACATCTTCCATTTTCATAATCTTAGCAGACCAAAGTGTTGTCAAGGGAGTTACATGTTGTTTCCAATGGCTGGGGTTGGAGTAGGTGCCAGTGTAATGTGTATGTTTTCATTGGGATGTTAAGCCAACAGCTTTTAAAATATTTTGACCTAGACCTACACATGACATCTGCTTTCAGCATGCGCTTCAGTAATATATAGATAACTAATGTCAAACTGCATGGTTTTGACTGTATGAAGAAACTATCTGCACCCAAAGCAGTAGCCTTTTAAGTCTTGTCCCAATTCTGCAAATAAATGTCAGAAAGATCTATGTGTTGACAAGATAATCTGAAAATGTTCTGATTATTACCTAGATGTACGATTTATCTTTAATAAATAAACTCCTCCACCATGACAGAGGCCCTCTTCTTTTCATGGTCTTTCCACATTGCTACAGGACCTGGAGCATCAGAATTTCATTTTGTGTTTCATTTATCAAGGATCATGATATTTTTTCAGCCCAGCTCAGAACTTCTGCTTCTCAGATCCCTCGATTCTGCTTCCACTTATGCTTCTCCTATAAGCTGCAGAGCTGCTTAGAAACCATGACACTTTTATTACCAGAGATTACCACATATTTACTAGATGAGTCGGCCATCCATGTATGTGTACCTTGCAAATCAGCATAGCTGGCAGGAAGTAGGTGGAGTTTGTTCAGACGGGGATCACTGAGAGTTAAAATTATGAAGGCTTTGCAAGTGATAAGTCTGGAATTATGCCTTTGTTGTTGCTAGTTGCAGGAGTTTATGGTTACTTTGAGTGATTGGTGCAGAAGTGAGTCTCTGTATGTGTCAAATGGCACCTGCTATGCTAAGGAAAACTCAGCGGTTAAGTCGAGGTTCAGTCACCTTTTTTTTAATAATACATTTTTATTTATCTCTTTAAGAGAGGATCAAGTTTCAGTGGCACCCAGGAAATAGCAGTCAACCAATCACGGCAAAGGAGTCTTCGATAACAAGGTGGATTACATATTAAAACAGATAAGTTGTGAAGAGAACAGGTATACTGTGAGCCACACAGATGTGTTACTTTAGATGTGGCGTGAGTTCTACCAGACTGAGATCTCATGATGTCCCCCGTCCAACAATATAGAAATACGGAGAGAGGGAGAAAACAAGGGAGAATAATAGAGACAATGAGATAGGGAAAATCACGGGGTGAACAGAGTTAGAGTAGAGAACAGGTAGAGGGCAAGAAGGGTAGGGCAACCAGATGGGTGGGATAAAAGATAGGGTCCAGATAACAGGAGGGGGGAAGAGTGGAGTGATGACTCTCATCTGTATAGGAGCTGTGGGAGCCAACACCCTATGTAAGTGTAATAATATGCACATCATGACATAACTCTTTCTCAGTGTGAAAAGTTGCAAGGGCAATACATTTCTCTAGAAATTTGGTACTAAAGCCCATTTGCTGCAAAGTAAGGTGACATAAGTCCCAATCTGGGAAAGGGCCTATCATGGATAAAATGCCTGTTTGTTATTGTTGACATCCTTCATCATCTGCTGGTTCCCTGGCCACCATTGTGATCACCCGTTTTACCTATTAGAAAATCAGAAACCTAGTACAGTGATGTGCTGTGGGGCAATGAATCACTAAGCAGTGGAGCCAGAGGATAAGCATGACTGTCTGGGAACTAGCAAATTTTGATTGAGGTCATCAATAGGAATGCAGGAATTCAATTCATGTTTTAGTGATCCTTCAAGAAGATCTAGCTCTACACTGCCCTGAATACCATCATTTTGATTATTATCATATTCTACATTTCTTAATAATGATGCCTGTGAAAACTATTTATTTTTCATAGCAAAATTCAAAGTATATTTCGGTAGCTGCCCTATGTACTGATTACAGAGTTCATTGACATTCACTGAGCTGCTGAGTTGAGAGTGCCTCAGGGAGCTTAGGATGTGGGGGAGTGTGTTAGCGCAGCGACATATTCCGATAACCATTAAAGTAGCAATCATGTGCCATGGCTCCCTTCGAATATAAACCAGGTCTTGCTCTTAAGCCTCTAGTTATGATGAGAGGAATTACATACAAAGACTCTGGAAGTCCTTGTAATTGGGCTTTGTTGTTACACATTTTTGTTCAAATCTTTTCAGGCTAAACCGAGAAGCCAATCGCTTACAAGGGCCAGCCAAGGGGACAGGACTGTAATCCTATTATTTCTTGGGGCAAATGAGAGCCACGTGTTGGTCTTCAGCAATGGAAGCAAAGGAGGAAAGAAGATGGATTACAGGGGATGACCATTGGAGACAGACTGACGCAACATGGAACTGGAGGCGGGCGGGGGAGGGGTGGGAATGTAACTCAAGTAAAAAATCCACCTAATTAAACAGTAAGTGCTTGTGTATTGTCCAAGGGTGTGATGTGTATATTATTTGGTATTTAAATACATTCAGCTTCTTAAAGCTCAACCCCAGGCTGAACTCAAGAGTAACCAATAAATATTGTTATGTATTTTAAAAAAAATACTGTAGTATCCTCCATGTATATGCTGAGTACAGAGACGATATCATCAGGCTGTTGCTGCGCCTTCACTGTCCAATCACAGGTTCAGGGCAGCCTAGTGATATAGCTGTATTGCTTAATTAAGCCAGTATTCACTTATATCTCTATCCTCCATCCCCCTGACTGACTTATTCCATAGTCTTCTGGGAACAACACTCAGTCATTCTGCCCAATTCCTGTGAGCCCAGCCTGCTGCTTACATGCTCCACTGAGGGGTGCATCATCATGCAGGCTGTGCTTTTAGTACACTATGACTGAGCGGTCCTCACACATCATTATGTTAGCACCGTGCAGTCCTGAGGAATGCCCCTTCTCCTTTCCGCTACTGCCAAAAGAAAGAGAAGAAGCCAGGGAGGACATCACAGGACAGGGAAGAAGACATAAAAAAAAAGGTATGTATAGGCA